>NW_026600232.1:0-17500 GCF_029448725.1 Salvelinus fontinalis
ACCCCCCTCTCTCCCACACTACCTCCCTCTCTCCCACACTACCCCCCTCTCTCCCACACTACCTCCCTCTCTCCCACACTACCTCCCTCTCTCCCACAATACCTCCCTCTCTCCCACACTACCTCCCTCTCTCCCACACTACCCCCCCCTCTCCCACACTACCTCCCTCTCTCCCACACTACCTCCCTCTCTCCCACACTACCTCCCTCTCTCCCACACTACCACCCTCTCTCCCACACTACCTCCCTCTCTCCCACACTACCACCCTCTCTCCCATACTACCTCCCTCTCTCCCACACTACCTCCCTCTCTCCCACACTACCTCCCTCTCTCCCACACTACCTCCCTCTCTCCCACACTACCACCCTCTCTCCCACACTACCTCCCTCTCTCCCACACTACCACCCTCTCTCCCATACTACCTCCCTCTCTCCCACACTACCTCCCCCTCTCCCACACTACCTCCCCCTCTCCCACACTACCTCCCTCTCTCCCACACTACCTCCCTCTCTCCCACACTACCTCCCTCTCTCCCACACTACCTCTCTATCTCCCACACGACCTCGCTCTCTCCCAGACAACCTCACTCTCTCCCATACTACCTCCCTCTCTCCCATACTACCACCCTCTCTCCCATACTACCTCCCTCTCTCCCACACTACCTCCCCCTCTCCCACACTACCTCCCCCTCTCCCACACTACCTCCCTCTCTCCCACACTACCTCCCTCTCTCCCACACTACCACCCTCTCTCCCACACTACCTCCCTCTCTCCCACACTACCTCCCTCTCTCCCACACTACCTCCCTCTCTCCCACACTACCTCCCTCTCTCCCACACTACCTCCCTCTCTCCCACACTACCTCCCTCTCTCCCAGACAACCTCCCTCTCTCCCATACTACCTCCCTCTCTCCCACACTACCTCCCTATCTCCCAGACAACCTCCCTCTCTCCCACACTACCTCGCTCTCTCCCACACTACCTCCCTCTCTCCCACACTACCTCCCTCTCTCCCACACTACCTCCCTCTCTCCCACACTGACACCCTCTCTCCCACACTACCTCCCTCTCTCCCACACTGACACCCTCTCTCCCACACTGACACCCTCTCTCCCACACGACCTCCCACTCACCCACACTAGCTCCCTCTCTCCTATACTACCTCCCTCTCGCCCACACTACCTCCCATTCTCCCATATCTGCTTCCTTCCTTCCCTTCCTCTAGCCTTCCTTCCTTTTCTCCTGCCGTCCTCTCTCCTGTCTCTCCTGGGTTTTTTTCCCAGGTAACAAAAGCTCCTTTCAGCCTATCAGGGCAGCTGGTGATCTTTATGGCCGTTTAATGGGTTCTTCCAGCTAACAGTGTATTTTACTGCTCGCTATACAAGGGCCCCATTGTGTGCAGCGGCACTGATAGCAGATAAACACTTGTTATCAGGCACAATAAGACATCATTACTTTCACCCTGGTATCTCCCCATCCCTCTCCTCACTGCATTATCTCACCACTTAGGAGGGATAGAGAGAACCATCAAGCTCTTTGAAGACCTCCGTCGCGGCAACGCCATCTCCTTCATTTGTTCTCTGTTTCATTCTCTCTCTCACACACTCGAGAGGCGCATATACTCTATTAACCTTTATTTAACTAGGCAAATCAGTTGAGAACAAATTCTTATTTACAATGACGGCCTACCAAAAGGCTAAAGGACACCTGCAGAGACTGGGGCTGGGATTAATAAATAAATAAATAAATATAGGACAAAACACACATCATGACAAGAGAGACAACACAACACTACATAAAGAGAGACCTAAGACAACAACATAGCATGGTAGCAACACATGAAAACACAGCATGGTAACAACACAACATGACAACAACATGGTAGCAACACAACATGGCAGCAGCACAACATGGTAGCAGCACAAAACATGGTACAAACTTTATTGGGCGCAGACAACAGCACAAAGGGGAAGAAGGTAGAGACAACAATACATTGTGCAAAGCAGCCACAACTGTCAGTAAGAGTGTCCATGATTGAGTCTTTGAATGAAGAGATTGAGATTGAGAAAGGGTGACATCGGGTGGGCCTGGCTCTGTAGAGAAGTCAGGCTATGTGCCCACTGCCCACAAAATGAGGTGGAAACCAAACTGCAATTCCTTACCTCCTGCCAACTGTATGACCATCAGAGACACATATTTCCGTCAGATTACACAGACCCACAAAGAATTTGAAAACAAATCCAATCTTGATAAACTCCCATATCTATTAGGTGAAATACCAGTATTCCATCACAGCAGCAAGATTTGTGACCTGTTGCCACGAGAAAAGGGCAACTAGTGAAGAACAAACACCATGTAAATACAAGCTGTTTATTTATTTTCCCTTTCAACTATTTGCACAGTGTTACAACACTGAATATAAACTCTAAGAAAAAAGGGTTGCAAAAGGGTTACAACCCCCAAAGAAAAACCCTTTTAGGTTCCAGGTTAAAACCCTCTGTGAAAAGGGTTCTACCTGGAACCCAAAAGGGTTCTACCTGGAACCAAAAAGGGTTCTTCAAAGGGTTATCCTATGGGGATAGCCAAAGAACCCTTTTAAGTTCTAGATAGCTCCTTTTTTGGTAATATTATAGCATTTGAAATGGCTTTATTATTTAAAAACTTTTGGGAGTGTAATGTTCACTGTTAAATTATCATTGTTTATTTCCCTTGTTATTTTCCTTTTGTTTCTTGTCTATTTCACTTGCTTTGGCAATGTTAACATGTGTTTCCCAGGCCAATAAAGCCCTTCAATTGAGAGAGAGAGACCTAAGTCTCAACCTCTGTCAATGATTGAAAATGATTACTGTTAATTAGTTTGACAGAGTATCAGTCTACTGTTGAGTCAGTGACATCAAATAAAACATAGATCTATGTCATGATGAAATCTCATTTCTGGGAAGCCTTGGCAGCTGGTTTGCTGGATGGCTACACTGAAGACACACACAAACACACCCACGCCACACACACACACACGCACACACACGCACACACGCATGCACGCACGCACGCACGCACACACGCACACACGCACGCACGCACGCACACACACACACACACACACACACACACACACACACACACACACATGGGACAATGAGCCACCCAGACTCTCTATTCTGTCATTGTTTCGTTCACACGTTCCTTCTAAAGACGAGAGCGAATTGAAAACTTCCTCCACAACAAAGGCAATAGAGCTGACCCCCAGATGACTTGATGACAGGAGAGATAAAAACATGTCTCAACAATGGAGTGTGTGTGTGTGTGTGTGTGTGTGTGTGTGTGTGTGTGTGTGTGTGTGTGTGTGTGTGTGTGTGTGTGTGTGTGTGTGTGTGTGTGTGTGTGTGTGTGTGTGTGTGTTTGTGCTCCTAAAACAGAAACACACAGACACCTAGTTGAGTGAGTCATTCGTGAACATCTGTCACACTTTGGACTACGCAAACTAGTTAATCTTATCTAGCCACTGAGTGCCAGAGGCATAGGAGCACAGTTCAAACTGTTAGGGTTACTGGAAAATGTTCCCTAAATTTTTTGGTGCACTGAGCAAATTTTAGGTCTTGTGAGTGAAAACTTGAATGTTGTGAGAATTTTGTGCACCTTCCGGCGCACCTTTACAGTGAACAATGAGGCTGTACACTTACAGTTTTAGACAGTAGCCAATAGTCTGTACACTTACAGTTTTAGACAGTAGCCAATAGTCTGTACCCTTACAGTTTTAGACAGTAGCCAATAGTCTGTACCCTTACAGTTTTAGACAGTAGCCAATAGTCTGTACCCTTACAGTTTTAGACAGTAGCCAATAGTCTGTACCCTTACAGTTTTAGACAGCAGCCAATAGTCTGTACCCTTACAGTTTTAGACAGTAGCCAATAGTCTGTACCCTTACAGTTTTAGACAGCAGCCAATAGGCTATTCTGGGGATTGGAGTATAATGTAGGCCTACCAACAAAACCAATGGAGCAAATCCCATAACATTTTCACATGGAAATAACTTTTGATTTCTATGATATAGCCTACAGTATGTGGTGTTTAATGCAGGCCTACATTGCTTGAGACTTTTAAAAACATTATGAAGGGCTTGACATTGTTTTATAATTTTTTACTTGGTCTGTAACACCATGGGCCGAATAGGTGACTTTACATTGCATTGTATTGTGTTGTATGATGCAAGAGATCACTTTACAAAATAAAATGAATTGTTTTTACCATACAGAGAATTAGACAATGTAGACTACCCCTCTGCCTATTGGCATTATTGCATATTCAAGTCTGTCTCAAAATACAACACTGTCCCTTTAACTAAGACATAAACGTTTAACCTGACGGGCTTTTTAAAGACAGCTTCAAATGAAACCTACAGGGTTTGTGCTCTTGTAGGGAGCAGTAACTCCACATTTCTGACCTATACTTATCTATAACTGGGCTAATAACTCGCTAAATAGCAAAGAATATCAACAAATGTGCACACCCGCGGCTCTGCGCACTGATCTGAACTGATATGAAAAGCGCATTCTCTCTCCGGTGATTGAAAGTCCACTCGTTAGTTACCCCTGCCAATAGAATTCTACTCGGTTGCGCTCTGACTCTGCCTACAACAAAATCATGTTTTGGTTTGTTGCATTGAAAGGGGCTGATATAATGTTGATTCAATCACAGAACGTTGATCTATAAAGTGCAGGCTAATGGGGCGAACTCAGTGAAGTTCAATATCTGCACAGCTTGGCATTTATTTTGCGTGGCAGTCCTGGAGGACGTGCGCAATTTAGAGGGAACATTGGTTACTGGTGTAGATGAAAGAGTCCTTCAAAGTGATAAATATTGTTCATTGGCTAAAGCAAACCAATCATTGGCTAGTGTTAACTTTGTCAATTCCAGCAAATGTGTCACCTCATATTCAATCCATCTCAAAATGGGTAGAGAATCACAGGGGTAAAAAAAATGTGAAAATCAATCGATTAATCAATTGGTTTATCAATAGTTGACCAGTGTGAAGTTTTGTCGATCTATGAAATTGTGGATGGGTAAATCAAGGCTTTGGTGCTTTTTGTGATGGCTTTGAATTGATCGATGAGGGTAACATTACCTTAGATGTGACAAGACTGGCTCACAGTGACTTTGAATTGATCGATGAGGGTAACATTACCTTAGCTGTGACAAGACTGGGTCACAGTGACTTTTGAATTGATCGATGAGGGTAACATTACCTTAGCTGTGACAAGACTGGCTCACAGTGACTTTGAATTGATCGATGAGGGTAACATTACCTTAGCTGTGACAAGACTGGCTCACAGTGACTTTGAATTGATCGATGAGGGTAACATTACCTTAGCTGCGACAAGACTGGCTCACAGTGACTTTGATATTCTGTTATCAGGAGACCTTGGCCCTGATCAGGATGGCCCAACGTTCCAGAACATTCTGAGTCAGAGAGACATGTATTATATAGAACTGATATGATGTGATGTAGAGTCTATCATCTACATGCTCTTGAACCCATTTGGTCTCTACTGCTTAAAGTGTATTCTGAGGAAAATGCCTGACTATACCAGTGTGAGTAATGTTTATGTAGTGTCTGTTATTGGAGGTCAATGATAGATGATGTCACAGTGTGTCTCAGCTCCTGATCCAATCATCTCCATGCCTAATTAACCCTTCAGACAGGCTGTCCATCTGACTGTGTGTGTGTGCACGTGTGTGTGTGTCCTCCTCATGAATCTTGACATATCTGTCATTCCTCTGCCCTCCCTTCCTCTCTCCCTCCATACCCTTCCTCCTTCCCTGTAGAAGATGACCTGTTTAAAAGGTGAAAGGTCAATGAGCTCATCTTTCTCAGAGCTGGAGTCTAATTGGTTTAACTGAGCGGCCCCTCCTCCCGATACAGAAGGCAGGTTTAATCAACAGGGTCATCTCACTCCATCTAACTAAAGGAGACTGGAAAAGCAATGATATGTTAATGACTGTAAGTAACAAACGCTCCCATGGGGCAAAGACATCAGACCAAAATCCACATTTGGTTGATATTTGATTGAATTGTCAACCAACGTGAATTCAACCTGCAAATATGACACAATGGTAGTGATGGAGATGTTATTATGGTAAGACTAGTAGAGGGCACTGCTATAACACTGCTATAACACTGCTATAACACTGCTATAACACTTCTATAACACTGCTATAACACTGCTATAACACTTCTATAACACTGCTATCACACTGCTATAACACTTCTATAACACTTCTATAACACTTCTATAACACTGCTATAACACTTCTATAACACTGCTATAACACTGCTATGACACTTCTATAACACTACTATAACACTGCTATAACACTTCTATAACACTGCTTTAACACTGCTTTAACACTTCTATAACACTGCTATAACACTGCTATAACACTTCTATAACACTGCTATAACACTGCTATAACACTTCTATAACACTGCTATAACACTTCTATAACACTGCTATAACACTTCTATAACACTGCTATAACACTACTATAACACTTCTATAACACTGCTATAACAGTCACTACCTGTGGCTGCTGAATCTCTATTTAATGTCTATTTGTCCTGTGTCACCTCTAGCTTCACTACACACCTCTCTGTCCAGGCCGAGCCGGTGTTGTGTTACTATGTGTTTCTGTTCAGGAAGTGATCCAGCACAGCGGTGCCAGGGCAGCACGGGACCAGAGCGAGGAGTGGAGCTAACTGAGAAATTAGAAATCCTATAATTGCCCATTCTGTCAGGCCTGGTGACAAGCTGAAAGGCTGCAGCTGTCAATAGACGATTTATCTCCCGCCCTGCCCCGCTCCTCGCCCAACATGAAACTTCAATAGCTAATTAGAACTCTGTACTCCCCCCTTTTGCCTCCCTCCTCCCCCTGCCACCTCTCTGTCCTGCTCACTCTCCTTATGTCGCTCTCTGACCCTTCTCTCCTTCTTCTTTCTCTCATCCCTCACCTCAAACCCCAACCTTGTGCTCTCATCCCACACCTCAAACCCCAACCTTCTGCTCTCATCCCTCACCTCAAACCCCAACCTTCTGCTCTCATCCCACACCTCAAACCCCAACCTTCTGCTCTCATCCCTCACCTCAATCCCCAACCTTCTGCTCTCATCCCTTACCGCAAACCCCAACCTTGTGTTCTCATCCCACACCTCAAACCCCAACCTTCTGCTCTCATCCCACACCTCAAACCCCAACCTTCTGCTCTCATCCCTCACCTCAAACCCCAACCTTCTGCTCTCATCCCTCACCTCAAACCCCAACCTTGTGTTCTCATCCCACACCTCAAACTCCAACCTTCTGCTCTCATCCCTCACCTCAAACCCCAACCTTCTGCTCTCATCCCTCACCTCAAACCCCAACCTTCTGCTCTCATCCCTCACCTCAAACCCCAACCTTCTGCTCTCATCCCTCACCTCAAACCCCAACCTTGTGTTCTCATCCCACACCTCAAACGCCAATCTTCTGCTCTCATCCCTCACCTCAAACCCCAACCTTGTGTTCTCTTCCCACACCTCAAACCCCAACCTTCTGCTCTCATCCCTCACCTCAAACCCCAACCTTGTGTTCTCATCCCACACCTCAAACCCCAACCTTGTGCTCTCATCCCTCACCTCAAACCCCAACCTTGTGTTTGATTTTCCTCCCACTCGTTCCTCACCCCTCTCTCTCACTTTTGCTCCATCTATTTCTCTCCCCATCATAACCCTAACTTATCGTTCCACCCCTTTTCTCTCCCCTCTTCTCCTCTACCTCACTCTCCCTCTCCCCTGTCGCTCTTTCCTTTCTCTCCCCTCTCCCCTCCTCTCTTCCCTCCCCTCTCCCCTCCCCTCCCCTCCTCCCTCTGTCCCCTTCCTGGTGGCTGCAGTGACAATGCAGCATTATGGAATAAATAGTTCCATTATGCTACATTGTGCTCTGTCGTCAGGCCAACCACACAGAGTTATTAATGGCCCAGGCCTCCTTTGATTAAGACACATGATTTATGAAGAAACACACACTAGTGGCACGTCTCTGTAACACACACGAACACACACACGTACGCACACACACGCATGCACTCACACACAAATCCTCGCAACCAGAGCAAGGGATCGTTCTGTTTTCATTTCATGATTTACGCTAAAAATGTATTCCAATATATTATAATGTAAGCAAGACAAAGGTTCCTAAAAGTATTAACATTTGAATTCTGTAGTGTCAACGGAAAAGAACATGAAGTCTGATTAGTAGGAGAGAGATGAGGTGAGAGAGTTATCCTAGACAGATGCAGACACTCAAACCTAATGGAGACGGTAGTTCCACTTTTACTCCCAGTCACCAGATGTCACGGCGCTGGGCCGGGGTCATTAAGGCTGCTACCCAATCAGGGACTTAACGAGCGCTCGTTTGGGCATCTTTCAATTATCGTCTTACAGGCTGACCACAGAGGACCAGGTAAAAGTGTGTGTGTGTGTATGTGTGTACACGTCTCTGACTGTAGTGTATGGATGCATGAGTGAGAGTGTGAGGGTCGTTTGATTAAACAGATGTATTCTGTATGTATGTATGTGTGTGTGTGTGTGTGTGTGTGTGTGTGTGTGTGTGTGTGTGTGTGTGTGTGTGTGTGTGTGTGTGTGTGTGTGTGTGTGTGTGTGTGTGTGTGTGTGTGTGTGTGTGTGTGTGTGTGTGTGTGTCAGGGCCCATTTATCAGTCCAGTTAACCCCTGGCAGCATGTTGTAATGTGAACGAGGGACCAGGCGGAGACCAGCCACTCGCTCTAATTAAACCACTCACCACCCCCAACGGCAGCCCCTCCCTACACACAAGAGACAACCAGTCCACCTCTCCCCCTGGATCACCCACCTCTGCACTGTAGACCAGCACAAGGCAGGACAAGGTGAGACTGAGAGACTCAGTGGATGATGATATGGATTTAGAACTATTATTATCTCATTGGCAACTGAAAAGGTGAACGCAATGGTTGGTTGGATTTTCCAAATAAATTTTTGCAGTGTTATAATCCCAAATGTCAATGTACAATCCTTAAAGGTGTAACTGTAATTGGCCACCCATCCACTTGTTTTATGTAAGACAGAGCTATGGATGCAAGGACTAACCGTACATGTTATCAAATACAGTTTTAACCATGTTTTGAAACTTAACCATGTTTGTTTACAATTACAGTCCTGGCCAAAAGTTTTGAGTATGACACATATTTTTTTTCACATAATTTTCACAAAGTCTGCTGCCTCAGTTTGTATGATGGCAATTCGCAAATACTCCAGAATGTTATGAAGAGTGATCAGATGAATTGCAATTAATTGCAAAGTCCCTCTTTGCCTTGCAAATTAACTGAATCCCCAAAAAACATTTCCACTGCATTTCAGCCCTGCCACAAAAGGACCAGCTGACATCATGTCAGTGATTCTCTCGTTAACACAGGTGTGAGTGTTGACGAGGACAAGGCTGGAGAGCACTCTGTCATGCTGATTGAGTTCGTATAACAGACTGGAAGCTTCAAAAGGAGGGTGGTGCTTGGAATCATTGTTCTTCCTCTGTCAAACATGGTTACCTGGAAGGAAACATGTGCCGTCATCATTGCTTTGCACAAAAAGGGCTTCACAGGCAAGGATATTGCTGCCAGTAAGATTGCACCTAGCTCAACCATTTATCGGATCATCAACAACTTCACTGAGAGCGGTTCAATTGTTGTGAAGAAGGCTTCAGGGCGCCCAAAAACGTCCAGCAAGCGTCAGGACCGTCTCCTAAAGTAGATTCAGCTGCGGGATCGGGGAACCACCAGCACAGACCTTGCTCAGGAATGGCAGCAGGCAGGTGTGAGTGCATCTGCACGCACAGTGAGGCGAATACTTTTGGAGGATGGCCTGTTGTCAAGAAGGGCAGCAAAGAAGCCACTTCTCTACAGGAGAAACATAAGGGACAGACAGATATTCTGCAAAAGGTACAGGGATTGGACTGCAGAGGACTGGCGTAAAGTAATTTTCTCTGATAAATCCCCTTTCCGATTGTTTGGGGCATCCAGAAAAAAGCTTGTCCGGAGAAGACAAGGTGAGCGCTACCATCAGTCCTGTGTCGTGCCAACAGTAAAGCATCCTGAGACCATTCATGTGTGGGGTTGCTTCTCAGCCAAGGGAGTGGGCTCACTCACAATTTTGCCTAAGAACACAGCCATGAATAAAGAATGGTACCAACACATCCTCCGAGAGCAACTTCTCCCAACCATCCAGGAACAGTTTGGTGACAAACAATGCCTTTTCCAGCATGATGGAGCACCTTGCCATAAGGCAAAAGCAATAACTAAGTGGCTCGGGGAACAAAACATAGATATTTTGGGTCCATGGCCAGGAAACTCCCCAGACCTTAATCCCATTGAGAACTTGTGGCGGGTGGAGGCGGGTGGACAAACAAAACCCCACAAATTCTGACAAACTCCAAGCATTGATTATGCAAGAATGGGCTGCCATCAGTCAGGATGTGGCCCAGAAGTTAATTGACAGCATGCCAGGGCGGATTGCAGAGGTCTTGAAAAAGAAGGGTCAACACTGCAAATATTCTTTGCATCAACTTCTTTGCATCAACTTCATGTAATTGTCAATACAAGCCTTTGACACTTATGAAATGCTTGTAATTATACTTCAGTATTCCATAGTAACATCTGACAAAAATATCTAAAGACATTGAAGCAGCAAACTTTGTGGAAATTAATATTTGTGTCATTCTCAAAACTTTTGGCCACGATTGTACATAGAGTAAAACAGGCTTATATTTAGGGTTCTGGTGGGTTGGACAGTTGAACTAACCTCATGAGGCTTTAATAAGTTATATTCTTCAACAATCCATGGCTGCAGTATATGCTATATCAATCACTTTAAAGTAAAAAAATAACGTACCAATCCCGGATTGCCCAAATAAAGGCGGAGAACAAGGATGAAGGAAACATTCATAATCGTATTCTTAACCGCTATACACCTGGCGTGACCCAATACTAAGTATGTACAAAGGCCTATGAGTCAATCCAGTTGCTCTTTGACCAGGAGAATATACACAAATTACCACTGACACCTCAAAGCCGCTAACTAATCCTATTCACATCCAGTGTTTGACTGTTTGATCTAATTGACATATGATTGTGTTCTTTTCCTCCCTTTAAGTACCTACGTATACTGTATTTAATGTATTTAACTAGTAGTTGACCTTTTCAAGCAAGATCTAAATAGACAATTGAGTGTAATGCTGACTTGCGGCTAATGTGTTTCCTGGTTTTGTAGTTAACTGTAATGAATATGCATATTGTTAGAACGAGTGGCATTTGAGCTCTGTGAGTGTGTAAATTGGCACGGCGCCATGTTGCAAGCTTTTGTGCCATAGACCCGGATTCAAAGGGGGACTAAGCCGTTGACATCCATCTGGGGGACAGTATAAAAGAGCAGACTGTCATTAATAATCTAGTTCCAGGCTGTTGCAGGGCCTATTCAGAGTGGCTCCATGCTCTGTTTGAACATAACTAAACTATAAGTTATATACTATGTTCAAAGTTCTCATGTCTCTCACACACTTTCTGTCTCTCTCTTTCTTTGTGTTTCTCTCTCTCTTTGTGTTTCGCTCTCTCTTTCTCTCTCTCGCTCTCTCTCTGTCTTTCTCTCTCTTTCGGTCTCTCTCTCTTTCTGTCTCTCTCTTTCTCTCTCTCTCTGTCTTTCTCTCTCTCTCTCTCTCTCTCTCTCTCTCTCTCTCTCTCTCTCTCTCTCTCTCTCTCTCTTTCTGTCTCTCTCTCTGTCTTTCTGTCTCTCTCTCTTTCTGTCTCTCTCTCTGTCTTTCTGTCTCTCTGTCTTTCTGTCTCTCTCTCTCTCGCTCTGTCTCTCTCTGTCTTTCGGTCTCTCTCTTTCTGTCTCTCTCTGTCTTTCTGTCTCTCTCTGTCTCTCTCTCTGTCTCTCTGTCTCTCTTTGTTTTTCGGTCTCTCTTTGTCTTTCTGTCTCTCTCTGTCTTTATTTCTCTGTCTTTCTGTCTCTGTCTTTCTGTTTCTGTCTTTCTGTCTTCAACACACACTCGCCCTCTCATTCATGAGTCTCTATTATTTCAAAATGAGAAAAGGAAAATGATGTGGGTCACAATCACTTTATTAACCCCACGGGGTCACAATATTAACCCTACGGGCTCACAATCACCTTAGTGACCCTATTAGATCACAATCACCTTAGTAACCCTATTGGGTCACAATCACCTTAATAACCCTATTGGGTCACAATCACCTTAATAACCCTATTGGGTCACAATCACTAAATTAACCCTACGGAGTCACAATTGCTTTATTAACCCTACGGAGTCACAATTGCTTTATTAACCCTACGGGGTCACAATCACCTTAGGACCCTTTGGGATCACAATCACTTTAGGACCCTATTTGGCCACAAACACTTTATTAACACCTATGGGGTCACAATCACCTTAGGACCCTATTGGGTCACAATCACTTTATTAACACCTACGGGGTCACAATCACCTTAGGACCCTATTGGGTCACAATCACCGTATTAACCCTACGGGGTCACAATCACCTTAGGACCCTATTGGGTCACAATCACCGTATTAACCCTACGGGGTCACAATCACCTTAGGGCCCTATTGGGTCACAATCACCGTATTAACCCTACGGGGTCACAATCACCTTAGGGCCCTATTGGGTCACAATCACCGTATTAACCCTACGGGGTCACAATCACCTTAGGACCCTATTGGGTCACAATCACTTTATTAACACCTACGGGGTCACAATCACCTTAGGACCCTATTGGGTCACAATCACCGTATTAACCCTACGGGGTCACAATCACCTTAGGGCCCTATTGGGTCACAATCACCGTATTAACCCTACGGGGTCACAATCACCTTAGGGCCCTATTGGGTCACAATCACCGTATTAACCCTACGGGGTCACAATCACCTTAGGACCCTTTGGGATCACAATCACCTTAGGACCCTATGGGATCACAATCACCATATTAACCCTACGGGATCACAATCACCTTAGAACCCTATGGGATCACAATCACCGTATTAACCCTACGGGGTCACAATCACCTTAGGACCCTATTGGGTCACAATCACTTTATTAACACCTATGGGGTCACAATCGCTTTATTAACCCAACGGGCTCACAATCCCCTTAGTACCCTATGGGGTCACAATCCCCTTAGTACCCTATGGGGTCACAATCACCTTAGTAACCCTATTGGGTCACAATCGCTTTATTAACTCTACAGGGTCACGATCACCTTAGGACCCTATTTTATTAACCCTATGGGGTCTCAATCGCTTTATTAACCCTATTGGGTCATGATCACCTTTGTAACCCTATTGGGCCACAATCACCTTAGTAACCCTATGGGGTCACAATCGCTTTATTAACTCTACAGGGTCATGATCACCTTAGTAACCCTATTGGGCCACGATCACCTTAGTAACCCTATGGGGTCACAATCGCTTTATTAACTCTACAGGGTCATGATCACCTTTGTAACCCCACGGGGTCACGATCACCTTAGGACCCTATTTTATTAACCCTATGGGGTCACAATCGCTTTATTAACCCTATGGGGTCACAATCGCTTTATTAATCTTACGGGGTCACCATCACCTTATTAACTCTTTGGGGTCACGATCACTTGATTAACCCTTTGGGGTCACAATCACCTTAGTAACCCTATTGGGTCACACTCCCCTTAGTAACCCTATTGGGACACAATCACCTTAGTAGCCCTACGGGGTCACGATCACCTTTGTAACCCCACGGGGTCACGATCACCTTAGGACCCTATTTTATTAACCCTATGGGGTCACAATCGCTTTATTAACCCTATGGGGTCACAATCGCTTTATTAACCTCACGGGGTCACGATCACCTTATTAACTCTTTGGGGTCACGATCACTTGATTAACCCTTTGGGGTCACAATCACCTTAGTAACCCTATTGGGCCACAATCACCTTAGTAACCCTACGGGGTCACAATCACCTTAGTAACCCTACGGGGTCACGATCACCTTTGTAACCCCACAGGGTCATGATCACCTTTGTAACCCCACAGGGTTACGATCACCTTTGTAACCCCACAGGGTCATGATCACCTTTGTAACCCCACAGGGTCACGATCACCTTTGTAACCCCACGGGGTCATGATCACCTTTGTAACCCCACAGGGTCACGATCACCTTTGTATCCCCACGGGGTCACTATCACTTTTTTTAAGAGGCTGACTACTTGTTACGCTTCTATGATCTGGACCTGAAATAACAGACAAGTGTTGGTCCCAGCTCTGTGGCGTGTGTATATGGCTATGCAGACAGAGACGGTGCCGTCAACATCTCATTTATGTAATGGCTGTGGGTTTATCGGCATTCAGACATGACTGACAGGTGGAAATGACATCAGTAATATTCTATACCGTGCTTCAATATGTCCTAAGTAATATGCAATCCTCAAACAGGCTGTTTCCCCCTCATCTCCTTCACCCCTCTCTCGCTTCCTTCTTTCCTTCACCCTTCTCCCTTTCCCTCTCCTTTCTCTCTCTCCCTTTCGCTCTCTCTGTCTCTGTCTCTCTCTCTCTCTCTCTACAATTCCTACAACCTTATGGTGTCACTGCAGTATCCAATTAGCATAATTGATCCGGGTCAGGTGATAGAGGGACCCATAACAATCACTAGAGGTGAAATAAAAAACAGCTCTCAGTTATTGCTTTAGTCCTCACACACACACACACGCACACACACGCACACACACACACACTAGTACGCACGCACATGCACACACACACTAGTACGCACGCACATGCACACACATATGTGACTGCACGCACGCACGCACACACACCCCAACACCCCCCCCCCCACACACACACACGCGTCTCTGTAGATTAGCCAAGGTTCTCTATTGTAAAGTGTGTAAGTGAGGAGGGAGATGCGGTGGTGAGAGTGTGTGTGATGATTTGACAGGGCTGAGGAGATGAGGAGAGGCTGGTCAGCAGTATGGAGACAGATGAGACAGACTCTGACAGGCTGCCACTCTCCTCAGCCCATCTCATCAGCATGACTGAGCTGTCACAGCCCTATTTCAGGAAAATTAAACAGGCTTACGGTAAAGGGGCACGCCCGGGCGGGGCCAGGACGCACAGTGTGTGTGTGTGTGTGTGTTTGTGTGTGTGTGTGTGTGTGTGTGTGTGTGTGTGTGTGTGTGTGTGTGTGTGTGTGTGTGTGTGTGTGTGTGTGTGTGTGTGTGTGTGTGTGTGTGTGTGTGTGTGTGTGTGTGTGTGTGTGTGTGTGTGGAAGTGTTTAAGTAGATTTAGTAGTATGAACATGTCTGCACTCACTACTGCAAGTCGCTCTGGATAAGAGCATCTACTAAATGACTGAATGTACATTTATATGAGTGTGTGTATTGGCTCTGACGCTCGTCGGATGTGGCAGGGCTTGCAAGCCATTACAGACTACAAAGGGAAGCAAAGCCGAGAACTTCCCAGTGACACGAGCCTACCAGACGAGCTAAACTACTTCTATGCTCGCTTCAAGGCAAATAACACGGAAACATGCATGAGAGCACCAGCTGATCCTGTGTGATCACGCTCTCCGCAGCTGATGTGAGTAAGACCTTTAAACAGGTCAACATTCACAAGGCCGCAGGGACAGACGTATTACCAGGATGTGTACTGCGTGCATGCGCTGGCCAACTGGCAAGTGTCTTCCGTGACATTTTCAAACTCTCCCTGACCGAGTCTGTAATACCAACATGTTTTAAGCAGAACATTATAGTCCCTGTGCCCAAGAACACTAAGGTAACCTGCCTCAATGACTAACAACCCGTAGCACTCACGTCTGTAGCCATGAAGTGCGTTGAAATGCTGGTCTTGGCTCACATCAACACCATTATCCCAGAACCATAGACCCACTCCAATTTGCATACCGCCCTAACAGATCTACAGATGATGCAATCTCTATTGCGCTCCACACTGCCCTTTCCCACGCTGATCTTCAACACAGGGACCCCTCAGAGGTGTGTGCTCAGTCCCCTCCTGTGCTCCCTGTTCACTCATGACTCCACGGCCAGGCACGACTCCAACACCATCATTAAGTTTGCCGATGACACAACAGTGGTAGGCCTGATCACCGACAACGACGAGACAGCCTATTGGGAGGAGGACAGAGACCTGGCCGTATGGTGCCAGGATAACAACCTCTCCCTCAACGTGATCAAGACAAAGGAGATGATTGTGGACTACAGAAAAAGGAGGACCGGGGCTTGATGTCCACATCACCAACAAACTAGCATGGTCCAAGCACACCAAGACAGTCATGAAGAGGGCACGAAAAAATCTATTCCTCCTCAGGAGACTGAAAAGATTTGGCATGGGTCCTCAGATCTTCAAAAGGTTCTACAGCTTGCACCATCAAAAGCATCCTGACTGGTTGCATCACTGCTTGGTGTGGCAACTGCTCGGCCTCCGACAGCAAGGCACTACAGAAGGTAGTGCGTATGGCCCAGTACATCACTGGGGCCAAGCTTCCTGCCATCCAGAACCTCTATACCAGGCGATGTCAGAGGAAGTTCCTAAAAATTGTCAAAGACTCCAGCCACCCCAGTCATAGACTGTTCTCTCCGCTAGCGCACGGCAAGAGGTACCGGAGTGCCAAGTCTAGGTCCAAGAGGCTTCTAAACAGCTTCTACCCCAAGCCATAAGACTCCTGAACATCTAATCAAATGGCTACCCAGACTATTTGCACTGCCCCCCCCCCCCCCCCACCGCTGCTATTCTCTGTTATTATTTATGCATAGTCATTTTAATAACTCTACCTACATGTACATATTACCTCAATTATCTCAACTAACCGGTGCCCCCGCACATTGACTCTGTACCGCTACCCCCTGTATATAGTCTTGCTATTGTTATTTTACTGCTGCTCTTTAATTACTTGTTCATTTTATTTCTTATTCATATGTTTTAAACTGCATTGTTGGTTAGTGGCTTGTGACAAATAACATTTGATTTGATTTTTGTGTGTGTGATGATGATGATGATGATCATGATGATGATGATGAAAATGACAATTCAATGTGTGTGTGTGTGTGTGTGTGTGTGTGTGTGTGTGTGTGTGTGTGTGTGTGTGTGTATGTGTATGTGTGTGTGTGTGTGTGTGTGTGTGTGTGTGTGTGTGTGTGTGTGTGTGTGTGTGTGTGTATGTGTGTGTGTGTGTGTGTGTGGATGTGTGTGTGTGTGTGTGTGCGTGTGTGTGTGCTTATCAGATTGATCATCTGCAGAGCAGCCGTGGGTGTACAGATCGGCACACATTGCTCCTCTCGTCCTCCCCTCCTCTCCTCTCCTCTCCTCTCCTCCTTTAAACACCATCCTCTCCTTTTGACATGGTAATAGCTCCAAATTGATGAAGACATTTCACTCATTCA
>NW_026600232.1:22500-47647 GCF_029448725.1 Salvelinus fontinalis
GTGTTTATCAGAGTAGAGGTTTTGCATATGTTCACATACTGAGTGAGTCTCTCAGATCTACAGGTCTGGCCAAACTAAGTAAGACAACATTGAGACCCCGACTCCCTCTGCTTTGACCAACGTGTAGGACACGGCTCCCCCGTGTGGAATAAAAGCCACATGACAACGTCAAGAAAGTCAGGCCCTCAGACAACTCTAAAAGTATGTGAAAAGGGCCTCTTATACAGAACAAATTAAGATGTACCACAAATGTAAATAAAAAATAAATAAAAAAATGCCTATACAACATCAATCTTATGAGAAACAAGCAAAGCCTTCAGTGTTGTATTAACAGTATTATGCAATTCCCTATTATTTTATCACAATATCGCAAATTCCTGGACGGGCTGAATTAGGCTACAAACAGTCCAAAATAGCCAACAACCACCATTTATAGTTCCAGTACATTCTACATTGTTCCATTGAAATCATCATTAACGCCTGCATTCCAACTTCATTGGCTTATTTAGAACATATTCATATAGCATTTACATGGACAAATAAATCATTGCTCCTTAAATAGACGCACACAAAAATAACAGTTTTAAAAAAGCAATCATTAAAAAGTTCCTATCAAGCAACTGTAGTGAGAGTTAACTGAGCAAAACCTGCTGAGAGACTTAAAACCAGATGAACTTATCTTCCTATTGACACTCAAAACAGAATCATGTGAGGTATTGCCAAATACATACAGGCCTAAATGAACGTGTCACAAATGGAGAATAGAGAACTGCTACAGTATAGCATTATGTGATAACAAATAAATACAGTTATGATGGACTTGAAAGAAGTTCAGATGTGATACGGATGAATCAATCAGACCTGGGTTCAAAATACTATTTCAGGTATTTCAATTGCTTTTCAATACATTCAGATAACCTTTTTTTGAAAAAACAATTAGATGAATATTGGAATGTATTTGGAAATACACTTGGAAACTATTTGAAAACACTCAAATACACTCCCATGCATTTAACCCAGGTATTTGAAAATAGTATTTGAAAATACTTTCAAATACAATTTAGTCGACTATTTGGTTTTTACAAATAACCATTGAAATACTCAAATAAATAAATAACATTTGGCCTGTGTATTTGAAAATACTCAAATACACCGAAAAAGTATTTAATAAATACTAATGTATTGAACCCAGGTCTGGAATCAAGTTATTATTAAAATCCCTTTGAAGCTGATATAAGATATGGCCGAGTACATTTCCATGGAAACCGTCTGTCTGGAATTTACCATAGGTCCTTTTCCTGGTCCGATGTCCCCTTCAACCGTAGTGTCTGATGATAGTTTAACCCATGGGGTTTCCTATTCACTAGCAGTCATAAAATGGCTCCACCCAAATCTCAATTTCCCCAAGGGGAGCTGGATGTGGAGCTGACCGACACTATGTAGGAGCATATTGTTGCACATGCATATGGAGGACAGTGAACACCTGTGACATAAGTCTATGTGGTTTCAACTGCCGAATAGCGGGTGTGTGTGTATGGGGTAGGATCCCCTGAGCTTCTAAGACTAGAGGAAAACGACGAGGTCAGGGTCGCCATTACAACAGTCCAGAGGTCATAAAGTTCAAAGTTCATCACCCACAGATGTTGGAACCAGAGGGGAACCAGAGAGGAGCCAGGCTTGCCATAGTTCCCCGATCAGGAGCATCATACCATATTGGTCTGTGTGTTGGGGCTGGAACACGTCATGTCCTGTATCTGGTCCAGGATCCAGTTGACGTCGGGTCTTTCCTGGGGGTTGGACACCATGATGGAGCTCAGCAGGTTCTGTAGGCTTTCAGAGTAACTGGAGGGGAACAACAAAAACACCCATAAGACACTGAGAAACTACCAGTAACCGGAGAACAAATACATACTGAGAAACTACCAGAGTAACTGGAGAACAAATATATACTGAGAAACTACCAGAGTAACCGGAGAACAAATATATACTGAGAAACTACCAGAGTAACCGGAGAACAAATATATACTGAGAAACTACCAGAATAACTGGAGAACAAATATATACTGAGAATCTACCAGAGTAACCGGAGAACAAATATATACTGAGAAACTACCAGAGTAACTGGAGAACAAATATATACTGAGAAACTACCAGAGTAACTGGAGAACAAATATATACTGAGAAACTACCAGAATAACTGGAGAACAAATACATACTGAGAAACTACCAGAGTAACTGGAGAACAAATATATACTGAGAAACTACCAGAGTAACTGGAGAACAAATATATACTGAGAATCTACCAGAGTAACAGGAGAACAAATATATACTGAGAATCTACCAGAGTAACCGGAGAACAAATATATACTGAGAATCTACCAGAGTAACCGGAGAACAAATACATACTGAGAAACTACCAGAGCAACGGGAGAACAAATACACTGCTCAAAAAAATAAAGGGAACACTTAAACAACACAATGTAACTCCAAGTCAATGACACTTCTGTGAAATCAAACTGTCCACTTAGGAAGCAACACTGATTGACAATAAATTTCACATGCTGTTGTGCAAATGGAATAGACAAAAGGTGGAAATTATAGGCAATTAGCAAGACACCCCCAAAAAAGGAGTGATTCTGCAGGTGGTGACCACAGACCACTTCTCAGTTCCTATGCTTCCTGGCTGATGTTTTGGTCACTTTTGAATGCTGGCGGTGCTCTCACTCTAGTGGTAGCATGAGACGGAGTCTACAACCCACACAAGTGGCTCAGGTAGTGCAGTTCATCCAGGATGGCACATCAATGCGAGCTGTGGCAAAAAGGTTTGTTGTGTCTGTCAGCGTAGTGTCCAGAGCATGGAGGCGCTACCAGGAGACAGGCCAGTACATCAGGAGACGTGGAGGAGGCCGTAGGAGGGCAACAACCCAGCAACAGGACCGCTACCTCCGCCTTTGTGCAAGGAGGTGCACTGCCAGAGCCCTGCAAAATGACCTCCAGCAGGCCACAAATGTGCATGTGTCAGCATATGGTTTCACAAGGGGTCTGAGGATCTCATCTCGGTACCTATTGGCAGTCAGGCTTCCTAAGTGGACAGTTTGATTTCACAGAAGTGTCATTGACTTGGAGTTACATTGTGTTGTTTAAGTGTTCCCTTTATTTTTTTGAGCAGTGTATATACTGAGAAACTACTAGAGTATGAGCAATCGAGGGAGAAGGGCCATGGTCAGGGAGGTGACCAAGAACCCGGTAGTCTGACAGAGCTCCAGAGTTCCTCTATGAAGATGGGAGAAAGGTCCAGAAGGATAACCCTCTCTGCAGCACTCCACCAATCAGGCCTTGATGGTTGAGTAGCCAGGTGGAAGCCACTCCTCAGTAAAAGGCACATGACAGCCCGCTTGGACTTAACCAAAAGGCACCTAAAGGACTCAGAACATGAGAAACAAGATTGTCTGGTCTGATGAAACCATGATTGAACTCTTTGACCAGAATGCCAAGTGTCACGTCTGGAGGAAACCTGGCACCATCCCTACGGTGAAGCATGGTGGTGGCAGCATCATGCTGTGGGGATATTTTTCATCATCAGGGACTGGGAGACTAGTCAGGATCGAGGGAAAGATGAACGGAGCAAAGTACAGAGAGACCCTTGATGTAAAGCTGCTCCAGATCGCTCAGGACCTCAGATGGGGTGAAGGTTCACCTTCCAACAGGACAACAATCTAAAGCACACAGCCAAGACAAAGCAAGAGTGGCTTCGGGACAAGTCTCCGAATGTCCTTGAGTGGCCCAGCCAGAGCCCGGACTTAAACCCGATCGAACATCTCTGGAGAGACCTGAAAATAGCTGTGCAGCAACGCTCCCAATCCAATCTGATAGAGCTTGAGAGGATCTGCAGAGAAGAATGGGAGAAACTCCCCAAATACAGGTGTGCCAAGCTTGTAGCGTCATACCCAAGAAGACTTGAGGCTTTAAATCACTGCCAACGGTGCTTCAACAAAATCCTGAGTAAAGGGCCTGAATACTTATGTAAATGTGACATCACTTTCTTTCTTAAAAAAAAAAAAAAAACTTTTGAAAAACGTCTAAAAATCTGTTTTTACTTTGTCATTATGAGGTATTGTGTGTAGATTGATGGGGGGGGGGGGGTTGCAATTTTATCCATTATAGAATATGGCTGTAACGAAACAAAATGTGGAAAAAGTCAAGGGGTCTGAAAAATTTCCCAATGCAGTGTATACTGAGAAACTACAAGAATAACTGGAGAACAAATAAAAACTAAGAAACTACCAGAATAACTGCAGAAGAAATATATACAGTTAAAGTCGGACGTTTACATACACCTTAGCCAAATACATTTAAACTCAGTTTTCCACAATTCCTGACATTTAATCCTAATAAAAATTCCCTGTTTTAGGTCAGTTAGGATCACCACTTTATTTTAAGAATGTGAAATGTCATAATAATAGTAGAGAGAATTATTTATTTCAGCTTTTACTTCTTTCGTCACATTCCCAGTGGGTCAGAAGTTTACATACACTCAATTAGTATTTGGTAGCATTGCCTTTAAATTGTTTAACTTGGGCCAAACATTGCGGGTAGCCTTCCACAAGCTTCCTACAATAAGTTCGGTGAATTTTGGCCCATTCCTCCAGACAGAGCTGGTGTAACTGAGTCAGGTTTGTAGGCCTCCTTTCTCGCACACGCTTTTTCAGTTCTGCCCACAAATTTTCTATAGGATTGAGGTCAGGGCTTTGTGATAGCCACTCCAATACCTTGACTTTGTTGTCCTTCAGTCAGGAAGTCAAAGCTTGGTCGCTAATGGGTCTTCCAAATGGACAATGACCCCAAGCAGACTTCCAAAGTTGTGGCAAAATAGCTTATGTCTTGAGATGTTGCTTCAATATATCCACATAATTTTCCTTCCTCAGGATGGCATCTATTTTGTGAAGTGTACCAGTCCTTCCTGCAGCAAAGCACCCCCACAACATGATGCTGCCACCCCGTGCTTCACGGTTGGGATGGTGTTCTTTGGACTGCAATCCTTGGAAATTGCTCCCAAGGATGAATCAGACTTGTAGAGGTCTAGGCTGATTTCTTCTGATTTTCCTATGATGTCAAGCAAAGAGGCACCGAGTTTGAAGGTAGGCCTTGAAATACATCCACAGGTACACCTCCAATTGACTCAAATTATGTCAATTAGTCTATCAGAAGCTTCTAAAGCCATGACAAGCCATCTTCGGATGGGGCCACAGTGTCTCCTGACCGCTCCTGTCTCAGCCTCCAGTATTTATGCTGCAGTAGTTTATGTGTCGGGGGGCTAGGGTCAGTTGGTTATACCTGGAGTACTTCTCCTGTCTTATCCAGTGTCCTGTGTGAATTTAAGTATGCTCTCTCTAATTCTCTCGTTCTCTCTTTCTCTCTGAGAACCTGAGCCCTAGGACCATACGTCAGGACTACCGGGCATGCTGACACCTTGCTGTCCCCAGTCCGCCTGGCCTTGCTGCTATTCCAGTTTCAACTCTTCTGCCTGCGGTTATGGAACCACTACCTGTCCCAGACCTGCTGTTTTCAACTCTTAATGATCGGCTATGAAAAGCCAACTGAGATTTATTCCTGATTATTATTTGACCATGCTTGTCATTTATGAACATTTTGAAAATCTTGGCTCTCTAATTTTCTCCTTCTCTCTTTCTCTCGGAGGACCTGAGCCCTAGGAACATACGTCGGGACTACCGGCCGTGGTGACTCCTTGCTGCCCCCAGTCCGCCTGGCCTTGCTGCTATTCCAGTTTCAACTCTTCTGCCTGCGGTTATGGAACCACTACCTGTCCCAGACCTGCTGTTTTCAACTCTTAATGATCGGCTATGAAAAGCCAACAGATTTATTCCTGATTATTATTTGACCATGCTTGTCATTTATGAACATTTTGAAAATCTTGGCTCTCTCTAATTTTCTCCTTCTCTCTTTCTTTCTCTCGGAGGACCTGGGCCCTAGGACCATGCGTCGGGACTGCCGCCCGTGGTGACTCCTTGCTGTCCCCAGTCCGCCTGGCCTTGCTGCTATTCCAGTTTCAGCTGTTCTGCCTGCGGTTATGGAAACGCCACCTGTCCCAGACCTGTTGTTTTTCAACTCTTAATGATCAGCTATGAAAAGCCAACTGAAAATTATTCATGATTATTATTTGACCATGCTTGTCACTTATGAACATTTTTGAACATCTTGGCATAGTTCTGTTATAATCTCCACCCGGCACAGCCAGAAGAGGACTGGCCACCCCTCATAGCCTGGTTCCTCTCTAGGTTTCTTCCTAGGTTTTGGCCTTTCTAGGGAGTTTTTCCTAGCCACCGTGCTTCTACACCTGCATTCTAGCTGTTTGGGGTTTTAGGCTGGGTTTCTGTACAGCACTTCGAGATATTATCTGATGTACGAAGGGCTATATAAAATAAAATTGATTGATTGATTGATGACATCATTTTCTGGAATTTTCCAAGCTGTTTAAAGGTACAGTCAACTTAGTGGATGTAAACTTCTGACCCACTGGAATTGCGATACAGTGAATTATAAGTGAAATAATCTGTCTGTAAACAATTTTTGGAAAAATTACTTGTGTCATACATAAAGTAGATGTCCTAATCGACTTGCCAAAACTATAGTTTGTTACCAAGAAATGTGTGGAGTGGTTGAAAAACGAGTTTGAATGACTCTAACCTAAGTGTATGTAAACTTCCGACTTCAACTGTATACTGAGAAACTACCAGAATAACTGGAGAAAAAATTGACTACCAGAATAACAAATATATATACTGAGAAACTTCCAGAGTAACTTGAGAAAAAATACATACTGTAAATTGTATAAATTCCATACAACCTATGAAAAGGCTAGATGAAAAATGCTTAAATCTATCCAATCCTTTTAGATCTGCAGGAGTGCCTATTTGGAATCAATAAATTCTAGTTTGATAGCCTTGAAAGCTGAGAGGGTGATGGATTGAAGAGTAACTAGGGGTTGACTAGCCAGGGGACTGACTGACCTGCATGGCTGAGGGATGGTAACTGGGTTAGGGTTAGAGTTAGCTTCCCATGGGGACTGACTGACCTGCAGGGCTGAGGGATGGTAACTGGGTTAGGGTTAGAGTTAGCTTGCCAGGGGGACTGACTGACCTGCAGGGCTGAGGGATGGTAACTGGGTTAGGGTTAGAGTTAGCTTGCCAGGGGGACTGACTGACCTGCAGGGCTGAGGGATGGTAACTGGGTTAGAGTTAGCTTGCCAGAGGGACTGACTGACCTGCAGGGCTGAGGGATGGTAACTGGGTTCGGGTTAGAGTTAGCTTGCCAGAGGGACTGACTGACCTGCATGGCTGAGGGATGGTAACTGGGTTCTGGACAGCAAGGGCCACACTGTCTCCCTTCTGGAACACCATGTCATAGGGCCCCTCCAGGAACATCATGCTGTACAGTACACAGCCTAGAGACTGGAGAGAAAGAGAGAGAGAATACTGTCTCTACAAGGTCAACAAACACCAGGCATGATGGAGACAGAGAGATAGCAATCTAACTGGAGCCCAACATGTTGACTACATGGCTGGAGTCAAAACAGCACCGCACAGTCCAATGGTAAAGACAATCTCTGTTATGACAAATTGGTCTATGTTATATTGCTTGTACAATACTGACAGTTTCCACCGACCAAACTAAAGTGAGAAGGGGGGGGGGGGGGGGGGGGTAGTACTCTAGTGTGCGTTACCCAAATGTCTGTACGGTCATCGATGACGCAGTGGCTCTCCACGTTAAAGAGCTCAGGGGCGCGGTACGATATAGTACACCTCTGAGCTGCCCAGTCCTGTACTGTCATGGCCTCCCTGGTCCCCTTGACCTCCATCCTGGAGCGGTTCATAGAACCCAGGTCCATCAGCAGCGGCCTGTCATCCTCCTCTAGGAGTACATTGGTAGGCTTCAGATCTCTGATTGAGAGGAGAGCGGGAGAGATAAAGAGAGGGAGAGATAGAGAGCCTCATTCTAATTTGAACCACCAACCATAATCGTGTGTGTGTGTGTGTGTGTGTGTGTGTGTGTGTGTGTGTGTGTGTGTGTGTGTGTGTGTGTGTGTGTGTGTGTGTGTGTGTGTGTGTGTGTGTGTGTGTGTGTGTGTTAGCAGTAGCAGCCTGTACCTGTGTGCGTAGCCTCTGTCATGCATGGCCTTCAGTCCAGAACAGATGCCCTGTAGGACCTTCAGGATGCGTCTCTCTGGCATGAAGCTGCCCTTGTCCCTCAGCTTCTCTAGCACTGACCACAGACTGCCCTTCTGTAGGAGGACCCACACCCAGGCGTGAATACAAAGACGCATACATACACACTTTTTCATTTCCACGCTGTAAAACAGTATATCGGCAACTTTTGTCCCCCCCCCCACAAAAACGGTATCGGACCCCAAAAAAACAGCCAGGCTCTAATACACACATACAGGCGTGAGTACATAGACATGCACACACGTACGCGTACCTGAACGTAGGGCAGCAGTATCCAGGCCTCACTCTTGCCCCCCCTCTCTATGAAGGTGTGCCCTGCCAGGCCCAGGATGTTGGGGTGGCTGAAGAGACGGTGCATCTCCACCTCTGTTTGAGCCTCTTGGCGACCCTCCCGGTCATGGCACAGGATCCTCTTCAGGGCGTAGAAACGCCCGTCCTGCACCCCCTCCACCAGGTCCACATAGCTGAACCCTCTGGGATGAGGGGAGGGATGGAGGGAAGGTAAAAGAAGAGAGAAAGAGAGAAAATAGGGAACGACAGAGGGGGTAGATAATGAAAGCAAGAGAAAGTGGAGAGGCAGACAAAACCAGAGTCCTGATCAGTAAGATGTAATATTACAGAAGACTGAAATACAAATACATGTGTGGGAGGGACAGGGATGATCGTCTGCCATGTAGAATAGGTAATAGTGTTTCACTGATGCGGACGGTTTTACCCTTCATCTAGTTTCTGGATGAAGTAGTATCTTTTGTTGTCAATGGTGATGGAGCCGCGGGAACAGATACACAGGGCCTGGCCCATCCTCTCTGGGGCATAACTCAACACACCAACACCCAGATGGACAGAGAGAGAGAGACACAACCCATATTTATTTATTTTCCATTTTGTACTTGAACTATTTACACATCGCTACAACACTGTATACAGACATATGTCATTCAACATGTCTTTATTTTGGAACTTGTGCTTTGGCATTGTAAACATGTTTCCCATGCCAATAAAGCCCCTTAAATTGAATTGGGAGAGAGATGGAGTGCATACGAGGTAAAAGACTAGGTTTAGTGGAATTGAAAGTGAGGTCAAGTGGAAAGCCTTGGGAGAGAGAGGGCGAGTATGGGATATATGTGTAAAGAACATACTGAAACATGAAATCCAGTCCATTCCACTATGTTACACGGATTGATGCAGTGTCAATTTCACTTGTCATAAATTATTCAGTCACCTGTGCAATTGATAATAATTTGGTGGGTGTTTATATTTGGGTTTGGTGCCTATCACAAATCTTTTTTTGCATATCACAAATCTTCCTGAGACAACCTTGGAGAGTGGGGTTACGGCCAAGGTCTGACATTATCAACGGTGACCCTGGCGAAAGTAGGACTAAGTGCCTTGCTCAAGGACACATCGGCAGATTTATTGACCTTGTCGGCTCGGGGATTCAAACTAACAACCTTTCGGTTACTGGCCTAACTATTCAAACGAGCAACCTTTCGGTTACTTTCCTAGCCGCGCTACAGCGACTCTTGGTTGTGATCTGCCCAAGTTATGCGTTTTGGTTCTTTACAGCAGTAGCAACACCACAAGCAAATATACTTTCACTAAACCTTTGCAAAAGTGTACGATTTTGTTTGGTAACGTGGCACACCGGTAGGATAATACAAGCTAACTACAAGAGGGCAGCATGCAGATCAATCCTGATAAGCCAATATTATCTGATAAGAGACATTGATAAACGTGTGATGAAAACACATGGGGATATTTACGTTTGTTAGCGGTGGATAAATAAAAATTACCTTCTGTATTCGTCCTGTTTTTGGTTTTCTGCTGGCTACTTCCGTGTACATAAAACGCGTAATGATGACGCAGGCCTGTGATCTAATGCTGCGTTCCAAACTGGGAACTCGGAAAAAAATACGAGGTAAAATCATGACGTCAGTGTTCTTCAGGTCGCTATCTAGATTTAGAGGCCCGAGTTCCCGAGTTGGAAGACCGTTCAAATCGATTTTTCCCAGTAGGAGCTCGTTTTTTTCCCGAGTTCCAAATTGTTTTGAACACACTGAAGTCGGTGATTTCCGAGTTACCAGTTGTTTCGAACGTGGCACCAATCGAAGTGTGTCTATTATATCGACAAGATAGTCAAGTGAACACTAACAATGGAAATACATGTCCTCAAAGATGGAAGGCAGGCTGGAGGAGGCGAAATCATTATATGTAGTACAAGGGCATACACGCGTGTGAACAGGCCATAGCAATATAGTAGTTGTCTTTGTATCCGTGCCATTACAGCGTCTGTGACCGCATGGGAAGCGCCATTTTAAAGTACTAAATTATCTTAATGTTGATTGTGCCCAACTCATAGGAATCTCTACTCAGTTGACTACGTTAAAATGGAAGCCCTTAATGGCAATTTCCATGCTCCAGCTATGACAGGTACGATAAAGTATTTTATCATGCCCACGAGTAAGCGTTTCCCATTGGATTTAAGATAAAACGACTCAATATGGCCATCTGCAGGCCTTTGGTCTAGTACTACGTGTACTCTACACCTGTTGTTTATGAAGCATGTGACAAATATGACGTATTTCCCCCCCACAAAGTTGCCGAAATGCCACGTGCGTCGACACGTCAGTGCATTCGTAACGTAACTTAATCTATATTCGATCAAATAAGCCTCACGTAGCAAATTAGTTCAATGTTTTGTTGACCAAACTGGACACTCATTGACCTCCATACAAGAAGTCCTCACTTTGTGGGTTTATTTCCGGGGACAGATTTTGGGCCGAGTAAAACTTCTCGATTCAGCTCTTCCTCTGGCCAAATCAAGTATTTGATTAAACCAAAGCACTACCCAGTGGACTCAACTTTGCTAAGGTGGGTCTCAAATCGAAATGAGTTGACCATCCATGTATCCACCTTTAGGCTATTCTGTAACTAAAGAAACTATTTTCACATTAGGGGGGAAATCCTTCCACGTTAGTCAACACTACAGGTTTTTATCCTTGAGGAGAAAGTCGTAAGGGAGAGACCCCTGGCTTTCTCATCCAATGGGGTTTGAGGAGACAGTCCACATGAGTATACAATTTAGACACTGTTACCTTAACCATAATCTTGTTTTTCAAGGCACCCTGCAGTTACATTTATATCCCAGGAATTCTCTGCTACTTACCAGGCCATGTGTGTGGCCGATTGCACAGACTGAGGTTTCATAATTTTGGCCGTTTAATAGTAATTTAGTCAAATAATGAAACCTCTGGTCAGGACTGGAGGCAGTTATGATTAATTATAACCATTGAAAGAGGTGAAAACAGGATTAACTGAGATAAAACTTTATTTACAAAGGAGGGGATAGCCACAACAGTAACCTGATGTGATAACTTTAAAATAACAGACATGGCAAAGACAATAGAATCTGTAGGGATAAAACCAATAAATTATTTTGGGGTAACTTAACATGCAATGCAAAATAATCCTACAAAATAGAGTTACTGAATTACATTCATTAAGACCCAACACCATGGGGTTTAGTTGGCTAGTTTGTTTTCTGATTGGCAGTAACTTTAGTGTTTAGGATAGATCTAAAAGCACAGAAGTACCATGAACTTAAAGGAAACATTTTTATGGAAACACCTTCATCTTCAAGGTTCCATAGTCAACCTTCTAGGAAAAGATTGTCAGACATGGATGAAGTGGGGTCTTTGGTGAAGAAAACATGAATGATGACGTTCGACAAGGGAAGGAGCAGGCCGTTCCCCACTTCATGGTCAAGTAAAGGCAGTTCTATCTCTCAGTGATACGTTAGCCGACCAAGGACCCATCCCTCCTTTGAACTCCTCTCCTCCTAATACTCCTCTCCCTCCTCGTCCTCCTCAAATGAGTCGATTCCTACCTCTTCATAGTCCTTCTCCAGGGCAGCCATGTCTTCCCTGGCCTCAGAGAACTCCCCCTCCTCCATGCCCTCACCCACGTACCAGTGCACGAATGCCCGCTTGGCATACATCAGGTCAAACTTGTGGTCAAGCCTTGCCCAGGCCTCAGCGATGGCTGTGGTGTTGCTCAACATGCACACAGCTCTCTGGACCTTGGCCAGGTCACCCCCTGGCACCACAGTGGGTGGCTGGTAGTTGATGCCCACTTTGAAACCTGTAGGGCACCAGTCCACAAACTGGATGCTTCGCTTTGTCTTGATGTTGCCGATGGCCACGTTGACATCCTTGGGCACCACGTCTCCGCGGTACAGCAGGCAGCACGCCATGTACTTACCGTGGCGAGGGTCGCACTTCACCATCTGGTTGGCGGGCTCGAAGCAGGAGTTTGTGATCTCAGCCACAGAGAGCTGCTCGTGGTAGGCCTTCTCGGCTGAGATGACAGGGGCATAGGTGGCCAGGGGGAAGTGGATGCGGGGGTAAGGCACCAGGTTGGTCTGGAACTCTGTCAGGTCCACGTTAAGGGCACCATCGAAACGGAGAGAGGCGGTAATGGAGGAGACAATCTGGCTGATGAGCCTGTTGAGGTTGGTGTAAGAGGGGCGCTCAATGTCCAGGTTTCTACGGCAGATGTCGTAGATGGCCTCATTGTCAACCATGAAGGCACAATCAGAGTGCTCTAGGGTAGTGTGGGTGGTCAGGATGGAGTTGTAGGGCTCCACCACAGCTGTGGACACCTGGGGAGCAGGGTATATGGCAAACTCCAGCTTGGACTTCTTCCCGAAGTCGACTGAGAGACGTTCCATGAGCAGGGAGGTGAAACCAGAGCCGGTACCTCCTCCGAAGCTGTGGAAGACCAGGAAACCTTGGAGCCCTGTGCACTGGTCAGCCTGTCAAGACACAAGACACTCATCAACATGTTTTCTAGAAGGAAAGTCCAAGCTCTGATAAGACCCATTTAGGCTAGATTTATGCAAGTCAAGGCTAAAACCCTTTCTCATAAAACATTCATGAAAAATACATTAGTTATCCTAATATCACCATTGAATATATCAAATCTGACAGTTTCTCACCAGTTTACGGATCCTGTCCAGCACTTGGTCGATGATCTCCTTGCCAATAGTGTAGTGGCCACGTGCATAGTTATTGGCTGCGTCCTCCTTCCCTGAGATCAGCTGCTCGGGGTGAAACAGCTGGCGGTAGGTACCTGTCCGCACCTCATCTGAGAGAAAGGGGAACAGACTAGGGTTAGTCTGGTCTTGATGCTTGTTTTGAACTGTACCACCATATTGATGAAGACCTCTTCCTACACATTCCCAGTGTCAATCAGTCAGTGCATTTTCTCTGCCAGATCCCTCCAATACTCACCAATGACAGTGGGCTCCAGGTCTACAAAGATGGCACGGGGCACGTATTTCCCGATGCCTGTGGCGCTGAAGAACGTGGTGAAGGAGTCGTCAGTGCTACCGACCGCCTTGTTGTTAGGCATGGTGCCGTCCGGCTGGATCCCGTGCTCCAGACAGTACAGCTCCCAACAGGTGTTGCCCATCTGGACTCCAGCCTGACCCACATGCACAGAGATACACTCACGCTGGAGAGACAAGGAAATATAGGGTTAGTCAAATAATTTATGGTTTCTTTGGACAGGTACAAAACACATTGACTACACAATGATCCGATGCATTGACAGCAGTCTGCACTGGATGGAGTAACACTTGGTTTTCAATGTCACCAATGATAATGGAGCCAGTGGCGCACCCCTCCAAACCACTCAGTGCATAGGAGTCTGAGATCGATTAAGGATTTGGGCATCCATTTTAGCACTTGTTTTACTGCTGTTTCTCCACCAAGTGGCAGCACTAACACCAATGGTTCCCAACCAGGGGTACTAGGTTACCTGGGGGCGCTTTGCCTATACACAGGGGGTACTTGAGAAGACTCATGAGACCATAGGCTTTTACTGGTAAAATTCACATGAGGGGGTACTTCAGGCAGGGCAAAATTCAGTTTGTACAGTAAAATAAAAAAGGTTGGGAACCACTGCTCTACAATAACAGGAAACAAACCTAACCTGCCCATGTCTGAGTGACAAAGGACAGGTGAGTCTGAACAGTCGGCGGCATGATCTAGCCAGTTAAAAACAAGCCATGAGCCAAAGTAATGAGTCGTGTATATTTGCATGGTGATCCAATTTGTTTGCAGTGTGTTGAAATGGGACTGACTGCACTTCCTAGCATGGCTTAGCCAACTCTGCAGTGACTCGATCTGACCTACTTCAATACTGAACTGTATGCAGCTACCGTCTCAGAAGCCTAGCCACATCTCAGCGTGTGACTACCTAGCCATTAACATAGTCTGAACCATGTAACTGATCTACAAAGTACAAAACATAAACACCTGCTTTTTCCATGACAGACTGACCAGATGAAAGCTATGATCCCTTATGACACCGGGTTGTGTCAAGCACTTCAACCTATGTGTATAAAGAATGATCCACCACCCAAAGGACATCCAGCCAACTTCACAACCGTGGGAAGCATTAGAGTCAACATGGATCAGTATCAGTGTGGAACACTTAATACCTTGTAGAGTCTATGCCCTGACAAATTGAGACTGTTCTGAGGGCAAAAGGTGGATCAATTATGAAAGGTGTTCCTAATGTTTTGTACACCCACTACTTTACACAGGAGTCTGGACACCCCTTCAGATTAGTGGATTTGGCTATTTTTGCCACACCAGTTGCTGACAGGTTTATAAAATCGAGCACACAGCCATACAATCTCCATAGACAAACATTGGTCTTACTGAAGAGCTCAGTGACTTTAGTCTGGGGACGTTTTTACAGTTTGGGCTAGGCCCCTTAGTTTCAGTGAAGGGACAACTAACGCTACAGCATACAATGACATTCTAGACGATTCTGTGCTTCCAACTTTGTGGCAACAGTTTAGGGAAGGCTCTTTACTGAAGGCAAGGTCCATACAGAAATGGTTTGTCGAGATCCATGTGGAAGAACTTGACTGGCCTGCACAGAGCCCTGACCCCAACCCCATCGAACACCTTTGGGATTAATTGGAACGCCGACTGCGAGCCAGGCCTAATTGCCCAACATCAGCGCCCGACCTCACTAACGCTCGTGGCTGATTGGACGCAAGTCCCCGCAGCAATGGTCCAACATCTTGTGGAAAGCCTTCCTTAGAGTGGAGGCTGTTGAGCAGCAAAGGGTGGACCAACTCCATATTAACGCCCATGATTTTGGAATGAGATGTTCAAAGAACAGGTGTCTACGTACTTTTTGTCATGTAGTGTACACATTTTATAGAGAACGCAGCACGTGATATCTACATTCACTAAGGACCAAACAGAAGGTTGTGTGTGCGTGCGAGGAATGAGTCAATTTTGCAATGCAGTATTGGCAGACGGCAACATAGTTGAGGCTAGACTGCAGTGACACCATCCAGTCGACTAGACTCCTATAGCATTAACAAAAGAAACATCCATGCTGAATGTGTTACCACAAGGTGCATCCCACTAGTCCATTACGGCCTACTCTCATATTCTTCCTGTCATTTAGGCTCCACAACCCTGAGGAGAGGATGCCACTAGATTATTGAGATACATCCCCTCATTGGAATGCCAACTTGGACCGAGGTCATTTGAGATTATACAAATATGTGAATTTGTTTAACATTACAGCTTCGCAAGGAAGCAAAGTCTGATTAGACATACTAGACTCCAGGCCGAACTGGGCGGTTTGGCAAGTGGCTACCCTACCCCCTCAGCGCGTCATTGAGCTAGCGAGTAGCAACAATGCTAACAGAAGCTGACGAGTCTGCGTCAAGGCCAAAAGGCCCTCCACACCCTACTGAAGTATTTCCAGCGAACAGCGAACAGGACGAGGGGAAAATACCACCAAGGATGAGTGAAGCTGATAACAAGCTTATCATTTCTGAATAGTAGTGTACCAGAAGCAGAGCTGGATACGTACACCCAGTCTGTCCAAGCTGGCTTACTATACAGAGAGATGGGAAGCGAGACATTCAAGAGAAACGAGATAGTCAAGGAAGATACGTTTATGAGACAGTGACATGCCAAGAGGACAGGTCTGGGAATGTTGTGCGGTTCTATGCTTTGGCAGTACTTATGAATCAGAGCGTTTTGATTTGCGAAGGCCCAGCTATAAACAAGACCACCTGCCACAGTAACAGGAGAACAGACACCAGCCAACTAGGCTTTGCCCTCTGGTAGAATAGAATAATTAACCCCTTAAGCTAGGTTGAACTTTTAGTATCAAGTGCAATTATTTTAAAATGGTAGAATCCACATAATGGGAATTCCCTTTCTGAACAGTAACTCAGTAAAATATTTGCAATTATTTCTTCCAGTATAGTAAGAGGATGTGAAGGAAACGTTAGAAAACCTCACTTCTGATCTGAATCTACTACAGTGAGGACCTCGTGACAAAAAGGTCTTTCACCTGCATGTTGCTACACCCCTCCACACATAATGTACTACTGTTATGACTCCTCATGTAGAGACTGGGGCCACTACTGTCAAACATTTCTCCAACCTCCTAGTTTGACAGAACAAGCTGGGTAGGGTGCATGGTGGGGGAGGGGCGGTGACAGGGATGCGAGTGTGTGCCTAGTTTAGGCATGACAGCTAGGTCAGCACTGCAGCCAGCTATTTAAAGGGAGGTGTCAATCATGACTCCATCCCCCCACTCTGTGTAGCCCCGCCAGACCCTGTTCTACTCCACTGACCCCTTTCTGTGGGAACAACCACATGGTGTCCTGAACCTCTAGTTCAGTCAGAGTTGATGTTCAGGCAGTCCCTAATTCATACCAGATTTAAGAAACTAACCTCCACCCTGTTGCATTTGTCAGGGGTTGCCCTGATTTGCTAATCCACACTAGAAACCTTGTAGGTAAGCCTAGTGTAGGCCTGTGTGTAACTGATAGCAAGTTGATTCAGTGATTGTTTGCTCATGACATAATTGGTAATATTAACAAAAATGGCCTAACAGGCCAGTCAGGTACAGTGCTAGGTTATGGTATTCATTTCCTGTATTTTGAACTCATGGTATGGCAATAGACTGTAGAGTACAGTTTAGATTAACAAATTGCTTGTGCAACTGCAAGTCCGCTGAGACACTTGGCACCAACATGGCTGATGGACTAACCGCTTGTGGCTTGTTCAGTAGCTAGTAAGCAACCCCCCTCCAGCTTCCTGTTCTGTCCCCTATGGGGCTTTTTTTAAGGGCAAAGAAAGCCTTGTGTTATGCGGGAAGACATATGGCTTGGAATTCACACCCAAACAAATAGTCTCCCCCTCCTTTCATAACATTCAAATTAGATGGCAGGTGTCAAAAGAAACTCCCGCATGCCATGGTAATCTTTAGTCATGAGCAAAATTAAGAACAGGCGAGTCAACTGTTTGAAGACACCGCATTATGATCCCAGTAGTACATGAACTGGAATGGATCATAAAGGCTCTTTCACCCACATTTAGTAGTTTAGACCTTAACCTCATGATCAGACAGTCTGCCATGTGCTAGTCTGAAATGCTGATCCTTTGGGCTCCGCGTCACTCCTAACCTCAGATTTCCCTTTCAGGTCAGATTACTGAAGGTTGCCCCTATCACGACTAAGCATGTGCATAGTCAAAATAATTCACATTTCTTGACATTTTATGATTAAATCATATGGGCAGGATGTGAGGTAATAAAATGTGAGCCATGTCCTAAAAACATTATTCTGGCAACTTGGTGGGAAAATGTTACATTGGGACAACAATCCCAATTAATCCGTTTTTTGTACTCATTGTAGATGTAATCTGCCATACTCCAGTAGATCTGTGGTTCATTAGTAGTCGTTGGCATTTGCTCAGACTGAATTGCACTACATACAGAACGTTCCAGTTTTGCGCAGTAGACTAGAGCAACAGGAACAGTAGCTGACTAGGCCTACAGTCACTCATCAGAATACACACGGATCCGTGGGAGCCACATCAGCATTTAAAGCCAGCAGAACAAATAAACACACCCATAACCACACTGGCCTCACTGCAACTGGGTTACTCCTTTAACCATTCAAAATGGCAGGAAGCTGCTTCAAGCGCCAAAAGACAACATTTTGATAATAAATGCAGATACCTGTGAACTGATTCATGATATTAAATAGGACAATTAAGGCTCAGGTGACTCTTAATAATTAAATACATTCTAGTAATAGTTGTCTACTGCGCCAGTCGTGTTTGAATTGAAAAGCAAAACGGCGCGCTAAGTTGAACGCGCAGCAAAATGGATACTCCTTTCATGACGCACCATGTTATCAGAGAAAAATAATATCCTATAAAAACAGGTGAGCCGTAGCGTAGGCTGTACCTAGAAGTATTATAGACAGTAATGTTTATGCTATACAAGATGGGACTACAAAAACATTAGAAATTTAGCCTAATTCATACAACTCTAAACCTTTACATTATTACAACCTATGCGTCGAAGGTAATGTTGGAAAAAAAATAAAGGTCGTACCATTTTGATTCTGTATGTCTTCGTTTCCGTAGAAAAATAAGTGTTCGTAGTATAACCTCTCACAGTGAACCTATAATGGGGTCTCCGTGAGTATGTTTTAACTGCGTGTGTTACTGCAATCTGTTTTTATAAACTGCGAAGGGCGGGGGTGGAGTTTTGGACACTCCCTCTTTTCTCATAGGTTGAGTTCGATTTACATGGCCCGGTGCCCCGGTTAGACGGAGTTGGATATTTTAGACCATTCTAAGTAGGCGTAGTTGGATATTTTAGACCATTCCATTGGCCCTTAACTGAAATCCCCAGTCACCGGGCCATGCAAAACGAACTCCTCCATACGCAGATTAGACCTCAGGCTAGGTAGGAAAGTCAGGAATGAAAAGGGTAGCTGTACCAAAGATTATATATTATATTGACAAGATAGCCGAGTGACCACTCTAACAATGTAATTACATTTCCTCAATGATTGAAGGCAGGCGAGACCATTCTAGCCAATGAGAGGGCGCACCAACACGCACAACTAAGTTGTTGCCGGAATGCCACGTGCATCCACTTAAATCAGCACAATCAGTACAGCCTAAACATTACGAAACTTCTATTCGACCAAAATAAGCCTCACGTAATTCAACACTCGCTTATAGACAGCCCCCCCCCATACAAAAAGGGCTTATATCACGTGGACAGATTTTGTCCAGAGTAAATCTTCTCGCTTCACCTCTTCCTCTCTGTCTTTGCGCAATGAACTGCCGTCGGGTTTTGTTGCTCCTTGTTCGCCACTAGATGTCAGACTTGTCTAGTGTTCTGCTTGCTGGTTCTTGCCATGACGAAGACGTTCTTCTGTCTGCAACAAAATAGGTCAACGTTGTCCCTGGGCAGACACTGATCTGAGGTCAGGTATGTATTTTCCTTCCTAATTTCTCCATTAGGAATTGAGGAGAGTAAAATTATCCTAGTTCTGTGTCTAAGGGATCATTTTTGGAGCTGTCTTTCCGTGCATGAACAATGTGGCAGTTGTGATTCCAGTAACATCTGTTTCTGTGGTTAATAAATTAAATTTGAGAGGATGCTCTTTTAATACTTTAACTTTGTTGCAGTTGAGCTCAGTTTTATCTCTCCTATCTAAGTGGTTAGCTGTGCTATAGGCCCTGGCCCCTGAGGCATTAGAGGACCCTTCTCTCTGGCTTTTGGCTATGAATGAAAAAGTTATAATCCTCAAACAAGGCCTGAATTCCTCCAGATACGCTTTTCATCCTGAATCCCCCCCCCCCCCCTCCCTCTCTGTATTTTGAGATAGACAGAACGATAGATCAAAATCTTTTTCATGTGCATCGTTTTTCCCTCCTACGGTGGACACTACGGGGCTAAGGATTTCTTTCCCCTTATCTTATGTACTGGAGTTAGACCGTAACCCACTGGCCATGGGTTTAAACTCTAACCCACTGGCCAATAATTTAAACCCTAACCCACTGGCCATGTGTTTAAACTCTAACCCGCTGACCATGGGTTTAAACTCTAACCCACTGGTCATGGGTTTAAACTCTAACCCACTGGCCATGTGTTTAAACTCTAACCCACTGGCTATGTGTTTAAACTCTAACCCGCTGACCATGGGTTTAAACTCTAACCCACTGGCCATGGGTTTAAACTCTAACCCACTGGCCATGGGTTTAAACTCTAACCCACTGGCCATGTGTTTAAACTCTAACCCACTGGCCATGGGTTTAAACTCTAACCCACTGGCCATGGGTTTAAACTCTAACCCACTGGCCATGGGTTTAAACTCTAACCCACTGGCCATGGGTTTAAACTCTAACCCACTGGCCATGGGTTTAAACTCTAACCCGCTGGCCATGTGTTTAAACTCTAACCCACTAGCCATGGGTTTAAACTCTAACCCGCTGACCATGGGTTTAAACTCTAACCCACTGGCCTTGTTTTTTAACTCTAACCCACTGGCCATGGGTTTAAACTCTAACCCACTGGCCTTGGGTTTAAACTCTAACCCGCTGACCATGTGTTTAAACTCTAACCCACTGGCCATGGGTTTAAACTCTAACCCACTGGCCATGGGTTTAAACTCTAACCCACTGGCCATGGGTTTAAACTCTAACCCGCTGGCCATGTGTTTAAACTCTAACCCACTGGCCATGGGTTTAAACTCTAACCCGCTGACCATGGGTTTAAACTCTAACCCGCTGACCATGTGTTTAAACTCTAACCCACTGGCCATGGGTTTAAACTCTAACCCACTGGCCATGGGTTTAAACTCTAACCCACTGGCCATGTGTTTAAACTCTAACCCACTGGCCATGGGTTTAAACTCTAACCCACTGGCCATGGGTTTAAACTCTAACCCACTGGCCATGGGTTTAAACTCTAACCCACTGGCCATGGGTTTAAACTCTAACCCACTGGCCATGTGTTTAAACTCTAACCCACTGGCCATGGGTTTAAACTCTAACCCACTGGCCATGGGTTTAAACTAGTTTCTTTATCTTTTCTTTCTTTAATACATCAATGATGTCGCTCTTGCTGCTGGTGAGTCTCTGATCCACCTCTACGCAGACGACACCATTCTGTATACTTCTGGCCCTACTTTGGACACTGTGTTAACAACCCTCCAGACGAGCTTCAATGCCATACAACTCTCCTTCCGTGGCCTCCAATTGCTCTTAAATACAAGTAAAACTCTTCAACCGATCGCTGCCTGCACCTGCCCGCCCGTCCAACATCACTACTCTGGACGGTTCTGACTTAGAATATGTGGACAACTACAAATACCTAGGTGTCTGGTTAGACTGTAAACTCTCCTTCCAGACTCACATCAAACATCTCCAATCCAAAGTTAAATCTAGAATTGGCTTCCTATATCGCAACAAAGCATCCTTCACTCATGCTGCCAAACATACCCTTGTAAAACTGACCATCCTACCGATCCTCGACTTCGGCGATGTCATTTACAAAATAGCCTCCAATACCCTACTCAATAAATTGGATGCAGTCTATCACAGTGCCATCCGTTTTGTCACCAAAGCCCCATATACTACACACCACTGCGACCTGTACGCTCTCGTTGGCTGGCCCTCGCTTCATACTCGTCGCCAAACCCACTGGCTCCAGGTCATCTACAAGACCCTGCTAGGTAAAGTCCCCCCTTATCTCAGCTCGCTGGTCACCATAGCAGAACCTACCTGTAGCACGCACTCCATCAGGTATATCTCTCTGGTCACCCCCAAAACCAATTCCTCCTTTGGCCGCCTCTCCTTCCAGTTCTCTGCTGCCAATGACTGGAATGAACTACAAAAATCTCTGAAACTGGAAACACTTATCTCCCTCACTAGCTTTAAGCACCAGCTGTCAGAGCAGCTCACAGATTACTGCACCTGTACATAGCCCATCTATAATTTAGCCCAAACAACTACCTCTCCCCCTACTGTATTTATTTATTTATTTTGCTCCTTTGCACCCCATTATTTCTATCTTTACTTTGCACTTTCTTCCACTGCAAATCTACCATTCCAGTATTTTACTTGCTATATTCTATTTACTTCGCCACCATGGCCTTTTTTTGCCTTTACCTCCCTTATCTCACCTCATTTGCTCACATTGTATATACTTATTTTTTTCTACTGTATTATTGACTGTATGTTTGTTTTACTCCATGTGTAACTCTGTGTTGTTGTATGTGTCGAACTGCTTTGCTTTATCTTGGCCAGGTCACAGTTGCAAATGAGAACTTGTTCTCAACTTGCCTACCTGGTTAAATAAAGTTGAAATAAAAATATTTAAAAATAATAATAAAGCACTTGTCTATATAGCATTATGTATATGATGGTATGGTGGTTTTGTAGCATCTATAGCAAGAAAATGTTTCTTTACAGCCTAGCCACATAATGGGACATTAGTTACTGAACAACATGAATGTGAGCGTAAACTGATGTCTACAACATGAATGTGAACGTAAACTGGTGTCTAGAACATGAATGTGAGTGTAAACTGATGTCTACAACATGAATGTGAACGTAAACTGGTGTCTAGAACATGAATGTGAGTTTAAACTGATGTCTACAACATGAATGTGAACGTAAACTGGTGTCTACAATATAAATGTGAACGTAAACCGATGTCTAGAACATGAATGTGAGTGTAAACTGATGTCCCATAGGTGCGCTGTTGTGTACCATGTCAATCACTGACAGTGTTATTTTACTAAAGGGCCAGTCTCCTGTTATTTTACATGATCCCCCTCTGCAAAGGCTGACTTCAAAACAGCTTATTCAGAGTATTTCACCCTCACAATGGCTTGGAGGCGTTTACATCTCAGAGAGGTTTCTTCTGCGTCTCAGTGTATTCTTTCTATATATATTCTCTCAAAGCAGAAATAGCATCCACATATTTTTAAGCATCAGCAACCACTTTCAAGCCCCCACCTCTATCTAACCAGGAAGAGCGGATGAGAAAACAAGATCCCCAGTGTAGGGTTAATATGTCAAAGGTCAATGTATAGGCCCAAAGGCTTCAAGAGAAGAAGAAGATGGGGCACATATTTGTTCTATGATAGAGGGCACCCAGTTCCAAGTTCATCCTTTCATACATGTGGAATCATCTACTTGCAGATACAGATGCTGAAACCGACCAACCAGGCAAAGCTCTTTGATTCCCACTCTTCATCTCATGCTGTGAATACACTCTTAGAAAAACCCTTTGAAGAACCCTTTTTGGTTCCAGCTAGAATCCTATTGGGTTCCATGTAGAACCCTTTCCCCAGAGGGTTATACATGGAACCCAAAAGAGTTCTGCCTGAAACCAAAAAGAGTTCTGCCTGAAACCAAAAAGAGTTCTACCTGGAACCAAAAAGGGTTCTCGTATGGGGACAGCCGAAGAACCCTTTTGGAACCCTTTTTTCTTAGTGTACATATTGCTTATGGGCAGATTCCTCCCAAGATGTGTCGTGTGTTCTTGTAACAGGCAAAGCGTTAGAAGTAGTGCTGTTCTCACTGCAGACATATTTGTTGTTGTGGATTTCTGAACCAGTCACTCCTGAGTCATGTTGTCAACAATTATATTTGTCATGGTTTCCGGTTAAATCTAAAGAACAACATCCATAGGTTGAAAACCACCTGGGGTCCCCACTTCTCCTGCCTTACCAGGGTCTCCCTGTGAGGAGGACAAATTAACATTTTACTGCAGTGGGCCAAATCAGTGTCAGGACCACACAAAGTGTTTCTTGGTAGTCTTAAACAAATCTACTTTGAAGCAAGTATACACCTCACACACATGGTTATGTGTCACGCCCTGATCTGTTTCACCTGTCCTTGTGCTTGTCTCCACCCGCCTCCAGGTGTCACCCATCTTCCCCATTATCCCCTGTGTATTTATACCTGTGTTTTCTGTCTGTCTTTTGCCAGTTCGTCATGTTTGTTCAAGCTTACCAGTGGTTTGTCTCAGCTTCTGTTTTTCCCTAGTCTCTCTTTTTACTCTCCCTCCTGATTTTGGCCTGTCCTGACTCTGTTCCTGACCTCTGCCTGACCCTGAGTCTACCCGCTGTCCTGTTCCTTTGCTCCACCTCTGGATTACCAACCTCTGCTTGACCCTGAGCCTGCCTGCCGTCCTGTACCTTGGCCTCTGCTCTGGATTACCAACCTCTGCTTGACCCTGAGCCTGCCTGCCGTCCTGTACCTTGGCCTCTGCTCTGGATTACCAACCTCTGCTTGACCCTGAGCCTGCCTGCCGTCCTGTACCTTGGCCTCTGCTCTGGATTACCAACCTCTGCTTGACCCTGAGCCTGCCTGCCGTCCTGTACCTTGGCCTCTGCTCTGGATTACCAACCTCTGCTTGACCCTGACCCTGAGCCTGCCTGCTGCTCTGTACCTTGGCCTCTGCTCTGGATTACCAACCTCTGCTTGACCCTGAGCCTGCCTGCCGTCCTGTACCTTGGCCTCTGCTCTGGATTACCAACCTCTGCTTGACCCTGGCCCTGCCTGCCGTCCTGTACCTTGGCCTCTGCTCTGGATTACCAACCTCTGCTTGACCCTGAGCCTGCCTGCCGTCCTGTACCTTGGCCTCTGCTCTGGATTACCAACCTCTGCTTGACCCTGACCCTGAGCCTGCCTGCTGCCCTGTACCTTGGCCTCTGCTCTGGATTACCAACCTCTGCTTGACCCTGAGCCTGCCTGCCGTCCTGTACCTTGGCCTCTGCTCTGGATTATCGACCCCTGGCTGCCTTGACTGGTCATTTGCCTGCTCCTGTGGTTACAATAAACATTGATACTTCACACAGTCTGCACTTGGGTCTTACCTTGATTCCTGATAGTTATGAGCTTAAAAAAAAGAAGTCACCTGTACTATGTCAGATATAGAGTTGAAATATGCTACATTTTCAGGTTGCATCCCAATATTACACTTTTTATCCATCACAAGACTGAAATATAACAACCGTTTACATAGAAACT
>NW_026600232.1:48145-70645 GCF_029448725.1 Salvelinus fontinalis
CAGTTTCTATGTAAACGGTTGTTATATTTCAGTCTTCTGTGATGGATAAAAAGTGTAATATTGGGATGCAAACTGAAAATGTAGTATATTTCAACTCTATATCTGACATAGTACAGGTGACTTCTTTTTTTAAGCTCATAACTATCAGGAATCAAGGTAAGACCCAAGTGCAGACTGTGTGAAGTAACAATGTTTATTGTAACCACAGGAGCAGGCAAATGACCGGTCAAGGCAGGCAGGGGTCGATAATCCAGAGCAGAGGCCAAGGTACAGGACGGCAGGCAGGCTCAGGGTCAAGCAGAGGTTGGTAATCCAGAGGTGGAGCAAAGGAACAGGACAGCAGGCAGGCTCAGGGTCAAGCAGAGGTCAGGAACAGAGTCAGGACAGGCAAAGGTCAAAATCAGGAGGGAGAGTAAAAAGAGAGACTAGGGAAAACCAGCTTTGCCTGGTTGGTCTGTTTCAGCATCTGTATCTGCAGGTAGATGATTCCACATGTATGAAAGGATGAACTTGGAACTGGGGGCCCTCTATCATAGAACAAATATGTGCCCCATCTTATTCTTCTCTTGAAGCCTTTGGGCCTATACATTGACCTTTGACATATTAACCCTACACTGGGGATCTTGTTTTCTCATCCGCTCTTCCTGGTTAGATAGAGGTGGGGGCTTGAAAGTGGTTGCTGATGCTTAAAAATATGTGGATGCTATTTCTGCTTTGAGAGAATATATACAGAAAGAATACTCTGAGACGCAGAAGAAACCTCTCTGAGATGTAAACGCCTCAAAGCCATTGTGAGGGTGAAATACTCTGAATAAGCTGTTTTGAAGTCAGCCTTTGCAGAGGGAGATAATGTGAAATAACAGGAGACTGGCCCTTTAGTAAAATAACACTGTCAGTGATTGACATGGTACACAATAGCGCACCTATGGGACATCAGTTTACACTCACATTCATGTTGTAGACATCAGTTTACGTTCACATTCATGTTGTAGACATCAGTTTACACTCACATTCATGTTGTAGACATCAGTTTACACTCACATTCATGTTGTAGACATCAGTTTACGTTCACATTCATGTTGTAGACATCAGTTTACGTTCACATATATATTGTAGACACCAGTTTACGTTCACATTCATGTTGTAGACATCAGTTTACGTTCACATTCATGTTGTTCAGTAATTAATGTCCCATTATGTGGCTAGGCTGTAAAGAAACATTTTCTTGCTATAGATGCTACAAAACCACCATACTATCATATACATAATGCTATATAGACAAGTGCTATATTATTATTATTTTTAAATATTTTTATTTCAACTTTATTTAACCAGGTAGGCAAGTTGAGAACAAGTTCTCATTTGCAACTGTGACCTGGCCAAGATAAAGCAAAGCAGTTCGACACATACAACAACACAGAGTTACACATGGAGTAAAACAAACATACAGTCAATAATACAGTAGAAAAAATAAGTATATACAATGTGAGCAAATGAGGTGAGATAAGGGAGGTAAAGGCAAAAAAAGGCCATGGTGGCAAAGTAAATACAATATAGCAAGTAAAATACTGGAATGGTAGATTTGCAGTGGAAGAAAGTGCAAAGTAAAGATAGAAATAATGGGGTGCAAAGGAGCAAAATAAATAAATAAATACAGTAGGGGGAGAGGTAGTTGTTTGGGCTAAATTATAGATGGGCTATGTACAGGTGCAGTAATCTGTGAGCTGCTCTGACAGCTGGTGCTTAAAGCTAGTGAGGGAGATAAGTGTTTCCAGTTTCAGAGATTTTTGTAGTTCATTCCAGTCATTGGCAGCAGAGAACTGGAAGGAGAGGCGGCCAAAGGAGGAATTGGTTTTGGGGGTGACCAGAGAGATATACCTGCTGGAGCGCGTGCTACAGGTAGGTTCTGCTATGGTGACCAGCGAGCTGAGATAAGGGGGGACTTTACCTAGCAGGGTCTTGTAGATGACCTGGAGCCAGTGGGTTTGGCGACGAGTATGAAGCGAGGGCCAGCCAACGAGAGCGTACAGGTCGCAGTGGTGTGTAGTATATGGGGCTTTGGTGACAAAACGGATGGCACTGTGATAGACTGCATCCAATTTATTGAGTAGGGTATTGGAGGCTATTTTGTAAATGACATCGCCGAAGTCGAGGATCGGTAGGATGGTCAGTTTTACAAGGGTATGTTTGGCAGCATGAGTGAAGGATGCTTTGTTGCGATATAGGAAGCCAATTCTAGATTTAACTTTGGATTGGAGATGTTTGATGTGAGTCTGGAAGGAGAGTTTACAGTCTAACCAGACACCTAGGTAATTGTAGTTGTCCACATATTCTAAGTCAGAACCGTCCAGAGTAGTGATGTTGGACGGGCGGGCAGGTGCAGGCAGCGATCAGTTGAAGAGTTTTACTTGTATTTAAGAGCAATTGGAGGCCACAGAAGGAGAGTTGTATGGCATTGAAGCTCGTCTGGAGGGTTGTTAACACAGTGTCCAAAGTAGGGCCAGAAGTATACAGAATGGTGTCGTTTGCGTAGAGGTGGATCAGAGACTCACCAGCAGCAAGAGCGACATCATTGATGTATTAAAGAAAGAAAAGATAAAGAAACTAGTTTAAACCCATGGCCAGTGGGTTAGAGTTTAAACCCATGGCCAGTGGGTTAGAGTTTAAACACATGGCCAGTGGGTTAGAGTTTAAACACATGGTCAGCGGGTTAGAGTTTAAACACATGGTCAGCGGGTTAGAGTTTAAACCCATGGCCAGTGGGTTAGAGTTTAAACCCATAGCCAATGGGTTAGAGTTTAAACACATGGCCAGTGGGTTAGAGTTTAAACACATGGCCAGTGGGTTAGAGTTTAAACACATGGTCAGCGGGTTAGAGTTTAAACCCATGGCCAGTGGGTTAGAGTTTAAACCCATAGCCAATGGGTTAGAGTTTAAACACATGGCCAGTGGGTTAGAGTTTAAACACATGGCCAGTGGGTTAGAGCTTAAACACATGGCCAGTGGGTTAGAGTTTAAACACATGGCCAGTGGGTTAGAGTTTAAACACATGGCCAGTGGGTTAGAGTTTAAACCCATGGCCAGTGGGTTAGAGTTTAAACCCATGGCCAGTGGGTTAGAGTTTAAACACATGGCCAGTGGGTTAGAGTTTAAACACATGGCCAGTGGGTTAGAGTTTAAACACATGGCCAGTGGGTTAGAGTTTAAACACATGGCCAGTGGGTTAGAGTTTAAACCCATGGCCAGTGGGTTAGAGTTTAAACCCATGGCTAGTGGGTTAGGGTTTAAATTCTTGGCCAGTGGGTTAGAGTTTAAACCCATGGCCAGTGGGTTACGGTCTAACTCCAGTACATAAGATAAGGGGAAAGAAATCCTTAGCCCCGTAGTGTCCACCGTAGGAGGGAAAAACGATGCACATGAAAAAGATTTTGATCTATCGTTCTGTCTATCTCAAAATACAGAGGGGGGGGGAGTGGATTCAGGATGAAAAGCGTATCTGGAGGAATTCAGGCCTTGTTTGAGGATTATAACTTTTTCATTCATAGCCAAAAGCCAGAGAGAAGGGTCCTCTAATGCCTCAGGGGCCAGGGCCTATAGCACAGCTAACCACTTAGATAGGAGAGATAAAACTGAGCTCAACTGCAACAAAGTTAAAGTATTAAAAGAGCATCCTCTCAACTTTAATTTATTAACCACAGAAACAGATGTTACTGGAATCACAACTGCCACATTTTTCTGGCAAGAACCAGCAAGCAGAACACTAGACAAGTCTGACATCTAGTGGCGAACAAGGAGCAACAAAACCCGACGGCAGTTCATTGCGCAAAGACAGAGAGGAAGAGGTGAAGCGAGAAGATTTACTCTGGACAAAATCTGTCCACGTGATATAAGCCCTTTTTGTATGGGGGGGGCTGTCTATAAGCGAGTGTTGAATTACGTGAGGCTTATTTGGTCGAATAGAAGTTTCGTAATGTTTAGGCTGTACTGATTGTGCTGATTTAAGTGGATGCACGTGGCATTCCGGCAACAACTTAGTTGTGCGTGTTGGTGCGCCCTCTCATTGGCTAGAATGGTCTCGCCTGCCTTCAATCATTGAGGAAATGTAATTACATTGTTAGAGCGGTCACTCGGCTATCTTGTCAATATAACATATAATCTTTGGTACAGCTACCCTTTTCATTCCTGACTTTCCTACCTAGCCTGAGGTCTAATCTGCGTATGGAGGAGTTCGTTTTGCATGGCCCGGTGACTGGAGATTTCAGTTAAGGGCCAATGGAATGGTCTAAAACAGGGGTGTCAAACTCATTCCACGGAGGGCCTAATGTCTGCAGGTTTTTGGTTTTTCCTTTCAATAAAGCCCTAGACAACCAGGTGTGGGGAGTTCCTAACTAATTAGTGATGTTAATTCATCAATCAAGTACAAGGGAGGAGCGAAAACCCGCAGACACTCGGCCCTCCGTGGAATGAGTTTGACACCTGTGGAAAATATCCAACTACGCCGACTTAGAATGGTCTAAAATATCCAACTCCGTCTAACCGGGGCACTGGGCCATGTAAATCGAACTCAACCTATGAGAAAAGAGGGAGTGTCCAAAACTCCACCCCCGCCCTTCGCAGTTTATAAAAACAGATTGCAGTAACACACGCAGTTAAAACATACTCACGGAGACCCCATTATAGGTTCACTGTGAGAGGTTATACTACGAACACTTATTTTTCTACGGAAACGAAGACAAACAGAATCAAAATGGTACGACCTTTATTTTTTTTCCAACATTACCTTCGACGCATAGGTTGTAATAATGTAAAGGTTTAGAGTTGTATGAATTAGGCTAAATTTCTAATGTTTTTGTAGTCCCATCTTGTATAGCATAAACATTACTGTCTATAATACTTCTAGGTACAGCCTACGCTACGGCTCACCTGTTTTTATAGGATATTACTTTTCTCTGATAACATGGTGCGTCATGAAAGGAGTATCCATTTTGCTGCGCGTTCAACTTTGCGCGCCGTTTTGCTTTTCAATTCAAACACGACTGGCGCAGTAGACAACTATTACTAGAATGTATTTAATTATTAAGAGTCACCTGAACCTTAATTGTCCTATTTAATATCATGAATCAGTTCACAGGTATCTGCATTTATTATCAAAATGTTGTCTTTTGGCGCTTGAAGCAGCTTCCTGCCATTTTGAATGGTTAAAGGAGTAACCCGTTTCCAGTTGCAGTGAGGCCAGTGTGGTTATGGGTGTGTTTATTTGCTCTGCTGGCTTTAAATGCTGATGTGGCTCCCACGGATCCGTGTGTATTCTGATGAGTGACTGTAGGCCTAGTCAGCTACTGTTCCTGTTGCTCTAGTCAACTGCGCAAAACTGGAACGTTCTGTATGTAGTGCAATTCAGTCCGAGCAAATGCCAACGACTACTAATGAACCACAGATCTACTGGAGTATGGCAGATTACATCTACAATGAGTACAAAAAACGGATTAATTGGGATTGTTGTCCCAATGTAACATTTTCCCACCAAGTTGCCACAATAATGTTTTTAGGACATGGCTCACATTTTTTTATTACCTCACATCCTGCCCATATGATTTAATCATAAAATATGTCAAGAAATGTGAATTCTTTTGACTATGCACATGCTTAGTCGTGATAGGGGCAACCTTCAGTAATCTGACCTGAAAGGGAAATCTGAGGTTAGGAGTGACGCAGAGCCCAAAGGATCAGCATTTCAGAATAGCACATGGCAGACTGTCTGATCATGAGTTAAGGTCTAAACTACTAAATGTGGGTGAAAGAGCCTTTATGATCCATTCCAGTTCATGTACTACTGGGATCATAATGCGGTGTCTTCAAACAGTTGACTCGCCTGTTCTTAATTTTGCTCATGACTAAAGATTACCATGGCATGCGGAAGTTTCTTTTGACACCTGCCATCTAATTTGAATGTTATGAAAGGAGGGGGAGACTATTTGTTTGGGTGTGAATTCCAAGCCATATGTCTTCCCGCATAACACAAGGCTTTCTTTGCCCTTAAAAAAAGACCCATAGGGGACAGAACAGGAAGCTGGAGGGGGGTTGTTTACTAGCTACTGAACAAGCCACAAGCGGTTAGTCCATCAGCCATGTTGGTTCCAAGTGTCTCAGCGGACTTGCAGTTGCACAAGCAATTTGTTAATCTAAACTGTACTCTACAGTCTATCGCCATACCATGAGTTCAAAATACAGGAAATGAATACCATAACCTAGCACTGTACCTGACTGGCCTGTTTGGTAATATTAACATAAATGGCCTATTATGTCATGAGCAAACAGTCACTGAATCAACTTGCTATCAGTTACACACAGGCCTACACTAGGCTTACCTACAAGGTTTCTAGTGTGGATTAGCAAATCAGGGCAACCCCTGACAAATGCAACAGGGTGGAGGTTAGTTTCTTAAATCTGGTATGAATTAGGGACTGCCTGAACATCAACTCTGACTGAACTAGAGGTTCAGGACACCATGTGGTTGTTCCCACAGAAAGGGGTCAGTGGAGTAGAACGGGGTCTGGCGGGGCTACACAAAGTGGGGGGATGGAGTCATGATTGACACCTCCCTTTAAATAGCTGGCTGCAGTGCTGACCTAGCTGTCATGCCTAAACTAGGCACACACTCGCATCCCTGTCACCGCCCCTCCCCCACCATGCACCCTACCCAGCTTGTTTTGTCAAACTAGGAGGTTGGAGAAATGTTTGACAGTAGTGGCCCCAGTCTCTACATGAGGAGTCATAACAGTAGTACATTATGTGTGGAGGGGTGTAGCAACATGCAGGTGAAAGACCTTTTTGTCACGAGGTCCTCACTGTAGTAGATTCAGATCAGAAGTGAGGTTTTCTAACGTTTCCTTCACATCCTCTTACTATACTGGAAGAAATAATTGCAAATATTTTACTGAGTTACTGCTCAGAAAGGGAAGTCCTATTCCCATTATGCGGATTCTACCATTTTAAAATAATTGAACTTGATACTAAAAGTTCAACCTAGCTTAAGGGGTTTATTATTCTATTCTACCAGAGGGCAAAGCCTAGTTGGCTGGTGTCTGTTCACCTGTTACTGTGGCAGGTGGTCTTGTTTATAGCTGGGCCTTCGCAAATCAAAACGCTCTGATTCATAAGTACTGCCAACACATAGAACCGCACAACATTCCCAGACCCGTCCTCTTGGCATGTCACTGTCTCATAAACGTATCTTCCTTGGCTATCTCGTTTCTCTTGAATGTCTCGCTTCCCATCTCTCTGTATAGTAAGCCAGCTTGGACAGACTGGGTGTACGTATCCAGCTCTGCTTCTGGTAAGCTACTATTCAGAAATGATAAGCTTGTTATCAGCTTCACTCATCCTTGGTGGTATTTTCCCCTCGTCCTGTTCGCTGTGAGCTGGAAATACTTCAGTAGGGTGTGGAGGGCCTTTTGGCCTTGACGCAGACTCGTCAGCTTCTGTTAGCATTGTTGCTACTCGCTAGCTCAATGACGCGCTGAAGGGGTAGGGTAGCCACTTGCCAAACCGCCCAGTTCGGCCTGGAGTCTAGTGATGTCTAATCAGACTTTCCTTCCTTGCGAAGCTGTAATGTTAAACAAATTCACATATTTGTATAATCTCTAATGACCTCGGTCCAAGTTGACATCCCCTCATTGGAATGCATCTCAATAATCTAGTGGCATCCTCTCCTCAGGGTTGTGGAGCCTAAATGACAGGAAGAATATGAGTAGGCCGTAATGGACTAGTGGGATGCACCTTGTGGTAACACATTCAGCATGGATGTTTCTTTTGTTAATGCTATAGGAGTCTAGTCGACTGGATGGTGTCACTGCAGTCTAGCCTCAACTATGCTGCCGTCTGCCAATACTGCATTGCAAAATTGACTCATTCCTCGCACGCACACACAACCTTCTGTTTGGTCCTTAGTGAATGTAGATATCACGTGCTGCGTTCTCTATAAAATGTGTACACTACATGACAAAAAGTACGTAGACACCTGTTCTTTGAACATCTCATTCCAAAATCATGGGTGGTAATATGGAGTTGGTCCACCCTTTGCTGCTCAACAGCCTCCACTCTAAGGAAGGCTTTCCACAAGATGTTGGACCATTGCTGCGGGGACTTGCGTCCAATCAGCCACGAGCGTTAGTGAGGTCGGGCGCTGATGTTGGGCAATTAGGCCTGGCTCGCAGTCGGCGTTCCAATTAATCCCAAAGGTGTTCGATGGGGTTGGGGTCAGGGCTCTGTGCAGGCCAGTCAAGTTCTTCCACATGGATCTCGACAAACCATTTCTGTATGGACCTTGCTTTCAGTAAAGAGTCTTCCCTAAACTGTTGCCACAAAGTTGGAAGCACAGAATCGTCTAGAATGTCATTGTATGCTGTAGCGTTAGTCACTGAAACTAAGGGGCCTAGCCCAACTGTAAAAACGTCCCCAGACTAAAGTCACTGAGCTCTTCAGTAAGACCAATGTTTGTCTATGGAGATTGTATGGCTGTGTGCTCGATTTTATAAACTGTCAGCAACTGGTGTGGCAAAAATAGCCAAATCCACTAATCTGAAGGGGTGTCGAGACTCCTGTGTAAAGTAGTGGGTGTACGAAACATTAGGAACACCCTTCATAATTGATCCACCTTTTGCCCTCAGAACAGTCTCAATTTGTCAGGGCATAGACTCTACAAGGTATTAAGTGTTCCACTCTGATACTGATCCATGTTGACTTCAATGCTTCCCACAGTTGTGAAGTTGGCTGGATGTCCTTTGGGTGGTGGATCATTCTTTATACACATAGGTTGAAGTGCTTGACACAACCCGGTGTCATAAGGGATCATAGCTTTCATCTGGTCAGTCTGTCATGGAAAAAGCAGGTGTTTATGTTTTGTACTTTGTAGATCAGTTACATGGTTCAGACTATGTTAATGGCTAGGTAGTCACACGCTGAGATGTGGCTAGGTTTCTGAGACGGTAGCTGCATACAGTTCAGTATTGAAGTAGGTCAGATTGACTCACTGCAGAGTTGGCTAAGCCATGCTAGGAAGTGCAGTCAGTCCCATTTCAACACACTGCAAACAAATTGGATCACCATGCAAATATGCACGACTCATTACTTTGGCTCATAACGCCGGTGGCTTGTTTTTAACTGGCTAGATCATGCCGCCCACTGTTCAGACTCACCTGTCCTTTGTCACTCAGACATGGGCAGGTTAGGTTTGTTTCCTGTTAGTGTAGAGCAGTGGTTCCCAACCTTTTTTATTTTACTGTACAAACTGAATTTTGCCCTGCCTGAAGTACCCCCTCATGTGAATTTTACCAGTAAAAGCCTATGGTCTCATGAGTCTTCTCAAGTACCCCCTGTGTATAGGCAAATCGCCCCCAGGGAACCTAGTACCCCTGGTTGGGAACCATTGGTGTTAGTGCTGCCACTTGGTGGCGAAACAGCAGTAAAACAAGTGCTAAAATGGATGCCCAAATCCTTAATCGATCTCAGACTCCTATGCACTGAGTGGTTTGGAGGGGTGCGCCACTGGCTCCATTATCATTGGTGACATTGAAAACCAAGTGTTACTCCATCCAGTGCAGACTGCCATCAATGCATCGGATCATTGTGTAGTCGATGTGTTTTGTACCTGTTCAAAGAAACCATAAATTGTTTGACTAACCCTATATTTCCTTGTCTCTCCAGCGTGAGTGTATCTCTGTGCATGTGGGTCAGGCTGGAGTCCAGATGGGCAACACCTGTTGGGAGCTGTACTGTCTGGAGCACGGGATCCAGCCGGACGGCACCATGCCTAACAACAAGGCGGTCGGTAGCACTGACGACTCCTTCACCACGTTCTTCAGCGCCACGGGCATCGGGAAATACGTGCCCCGTGCCATCTTTGTAGACCTGGAGCCCACTGTCATTGGTGAGTATTGGAGGGATCTGGCAGAGAAAATGCACTGACTGATTGACACTGGGAATGTGTAAGAAGAGGTCTTCATCAATATGGTGGTACAGTTCAAAACAAGCATCAAGACCAGACTAACCCTAGTCTGTTCCCCTTTCTCTCAGATGAGGTGCGGACAGGTACCTACCGCCAGCTGTTTCACCCCGAGCAGTTGATCTCAGGGAAGGAGGACGCAGCCAATAACTATGCACGTGGCCACTACACTATCGGCAAGGAGATCATCGACCAAGTGCTGGACAGGATCCGTAAACTGGTGAGAAACTGTCAGATTTGATATATTCAATGGTGATATTAGGATAACTAATGTATTTTTCATGAATGTTTTATGAGAAAGGGTTTTAGTCTTGACTTGCATAAATCTAGCCTAAATGGGTCTTATCAGAGCTCGGACTTTCCTTCTAGAAAACATGTTGATGAGTGTCTTGTGTCTTGACAGGCTGACCAGTGCACAGGGCTCCAAGGTTTCTTGGTCTTCCACAGCTTCGGAGGAGGTACCGGCTCTGGTTTCACCTCCCTGCTCATGGAACGTCTCTCAGTCGACTTCGGGAAGAAGTCCAAGCTGGAGTTTGCCATATACCCTGCTCCCCAGGTGTCCACAGCTGTGGTGGAGCCCTACAACTCCATCCTGACCACCCACACTACCCTAGAGCACTCTGATTGTGCCTTCATGGTTGACAATGAGGCCATCTACGACATCTGCCGTAGAAACCTGGACATTGAGCGCCCCTCTTACACCAACCTCAACAGGCTCATCAGCCAGATTGTCTCCTCCATTACCGCCTCTCTCCGTTTCGATGGTGCCCTTAACGTGGACCTGACAGAGTTCCAGACCAACCTGGTGCCTTACCCCCGCATCCACTTCCCCCTGGCCACCTATGCCCCTGTCATCTCAGCCGAGAAGGCCTACCACGAGCAGCTCTCTGTGGCTGAGATCACAAACTCCTGCTTCGAGCCCGCCAACCAGATGGTGAAGTGCGACCCTCGCCACGGTAAGTACATGGCGTGCTGCCTGCTGTACCGCGGAGACGTGGTGCCCAAGGATGTCAACGTGGCCATCGGCAACATCAAGACAAAGCGAAGCATCCAGTTTGTGGACTGGTGCCCTACAGGTTTCAAAGTGGGCATCAACTACCAGCCACCCACTGTGGTGCCAGGGGGTGACCTGGCCAAGGTCCAGAGAGCTGTGTGCATGTTGAGCAACACCACAGCCATCGCTGAGGCCTGGGCAAGGCTTGACCACAAGTTTGACCTGATGTATGCCAAGCGGGCATTCGTGCACTGGTACGTGGGTGAGGGCATGGAGGAGGGGGAGTTCTCTGAGGCCAGGGAAGACATGGCTGCCCTGGAGAAGGACTATGAAGAGGTAGGAATCGACTCATTTGAGGAGGACGAGGAGGGAGAGGAGTATTAGGAGAAGAGGAGTTCAAAGGAGGGATGGGTCCTCGGTCGGCTAACGTATCACTGAGAGATAGAACTGCCTTTACTTGACCATGAAGTGGGGAACGGCCTGCTCCTTCCCTTGTCGAACGTCATCATTCATGTTTTCTTCACCAAAGACCCCACTTCATCCATGTCTGACAATCTTTTCCTAGAAGGTTGACTATGGAACCTTGAAGATGAAGGTGTTTCCATAAAAATGTTTCCTTTAAGTTCATGGTACTTCTGTGCTTTCAGATCTATCCTAAACACTAAAGTTACTGCCAATCAGAAAACAAACTAGCCAACTAAACCCCATGGTGTTGGGTCTTAATGAATGTAATTCAGTAACTCTATTTTGTAGGATTATTTTGCATTGCATGTTAAGTTACCCCAAAATAATTTATTGGTTTTATCCCTACAGATTCTATTGTCTTTGCCATGTCTGTTATTTTAAAGTTATCACATCAGGTTACTGTTGTGGCTGTATCTCCTCCTTTGTAAATAAAGTTTTATCTCAGTTAATCCTGTTTTCACCTCTTTCAATGGTTATAATCAATCCTAACTGCCTCCAGTCCTGACCAGAGGTTTCATTATTTGACTAAATTACTATTAAACGGCCCAAATTATGAAACCTCAGTCTGTGCAATCGGCCACACACATGGCCTGGTAAGTAGCAGAGAATTCCTGGGATATAAATGTAACTGCAGGGTGCCTTAAAACAAGATTATGGTTAAGGTAACAGTGTCTAAATTGTATACTCATGTGGACTGTCTCCTCAAACCCCATTGGATGAGAAAGCCAGGGGTCTCTCCCTTATGACTTTCTCCTCAAGGATAAAAACCTGTAGTGTTGACTAACGTGGAAGGATTTCCCCCCTAATGTGAAACTAGTTTATTTAGTTACAGAATAGCCTACAGGTGGATACATGGATGGTCAACTCATTTCGATTTGAGACCCACCTTAGCAAAGTTGAGTCCACTGGGTAGTGCTTTGGTTTAATCAAATACTTGATTTGGCCAGAGGAAGAGCTGAATCGAGAAGTTTTACTCGGCCCAAAATCTGTCCCCGGAAATAAACCCACAAAGTGAGGACTTCTTGTATGGAGGTCAATGAGTGTCCAGTTTGGTCAACAAAACATTGAACTAATTTGCTACGTGAGGCTTATTTGATCGAATATAGATTAAGTTACGTTACGAATGCACTGTCGACGCACGTGGCATTTCGGCAACTTTGTGGGGGGGGGAAATACGTCATATTTGTCACATGCTTCATAAACAACAGGTGTAGAGTACACGTAGTACTAGACCAAAGGCCTGCAGATGGCCATATTGAGTCGTTTTATCCAAGGGGAAACGCTTACTCGTGGGCATGATAAAATACTTTATATCGTACCTGTCATAGATGGAGCATGGGAATTGCCATTAAGGGCTTCCATTTTAACGTAGTCAACGGAGTAGAGATTTCTATGAGTTGGGCACAATCAACATTAAGATAATTTAGTAGAGATTCCTATGAGTTGGGCACAATCAACATTAAGATAATTTAGTACTTTAAAATGGCGCTTCCCATGCGGTCACAGACGCTGTAATGGCACGGATACAAAGACAACTACTATATTGCTATGGCCTGTTCACACGCGTGTATGCCCTTGTACTACATAGAATGATTTCGCCTCCTCCAGCCTGCCTTCCATCTTTGAGGACATGTATTTCCATTGTTAGTGTTCACTTGACTATCTTGTCGATATAATAGACACACTTCGATTGGCGCCGCGTTCGAAACAACTGGTAACTCGGAAATCACCGACTTCAGTGTGTTCAAAACAATTTGGAACTCGGAAAAAAACGAGCTCCTACAGGGAAAAATCGATTTGAACGGTCTTCCAACTCGGGAACTCGGGCCTCTAAATCTAGATAGCGACCTGAAGATCACTGACGTCATGATTTTACCTCGTATTTTTTTTCCGAGTTCCCAGTTTGGAACGCAGCATTAGATCACAGGCCTGCGTCATCATTACGCGTTTTATGTACACGGAAGTAGCCAGCAGAAAACCAAAAACAGGACGAATACAGAAGGTAATTTTTATTTATCCACCGCTAACAAACGTAAATATCCCCATGTGTTTTCATCACACGTTTATCAATGTCTCTTATCAGATAATATTGGCTGATCAGGATTGATCTGCATGCTGCCCTCTTGTAGTTAGCTTGTATTATCCTACCGGTGTGCCACGTTACCAAACAAAATCGTACACTTTTGCAAAGGTTTAGTGAAAGTATGTTTGCTTGTGGTGTTGCTACTGCTGTAAAGAACCAAAACGCATAACTTGGGCAGATCACAACCAAGAGTCGCTGTAGCGCGGCTAGGAAAGTAACCGAAAGGTTGCTCGTTTGAATAGTTAGGCCAGTAACCGAAAGGTTGTTAGTTTGAATCCCCGAGCCGACAAGGTCAAGAAATCTGCCGATGTGTCCTTGAGCAAGGCACTTAGTCCTACTTTCGCCAGGGTCACCGTTGATAATGTCAGACCTTGGCCGTAACCCCACTCTCCAAGGTTGTCTCAGGAAGATTTGTGATATGCAAAAAAAGATTTGTGATAGGCACCAAACCCAAATATAAACACCCACCAAATTATTATCAATTGCACAGGTGACTGAATAATTTATGACAAGTGAAATTGACACCGCATCAATCCGTGGAACATAGTGGAATGGACTGGATTTCATGTTTCAGTATGTTCTTTACACATATATCCCATACTCGCCCTCTCTCTCTCCCATGGCTTCCCACTTGACCTCACTTTCAATTCCACTAAACCTAGTCTTTTACCTCGTATGCACTCCATCTCTCTCCCAATTCAATTTAAGGGGCTTTATTGGCATGGGAAACATGTTTACAATGCCAAAGCACAAGTTCCAAAATAAAGACATGTTGAATGACATATGTCTGTATACAGTGTTGTAGCGATGTGTAAATAGTTCAAGTACAAAATGGAAAATAAATAAATATGGGTTGTGTCTCTCTCTCTCTCAGTCCATCTGGGTGTTGGTGTGTTGAGTTATGCCCCAGAGAGGATGGGTCAGGCCCTGTGTATCTGTTCCCGCGGCTCCATCACCATTGACAACAAAAGATACTACTTCATCCAGAAACTAGATGAAGGGTAAAACCGTCCGCATCAGTGAAACACTATTACCTATTCTACATGGCAGACGATCATCCCTGTCCCTCCCACACATGTATTTGTATTTCAGTCTTCTGTAATATTACATCTTACTGATCAGGACTCTGGTTTTGTTTGCCTCTCCACTTTCTCTTGCTTTCATTATCTACCCCCTCTGTCGTTCCCTATTTTCTCTCTTTCTCTCTTCTTTTACCTTCCCTCCATCCCTCCCCTCATCCCAGAGGGTTCAGCTATGTGGACCTGGTGGAGGGGGTGCAGGACGGGCGTTTCTACGCCCTGAAGAGGATCCTGTGCCATGACCGGGAGGGTCGCCAAGAGGCTCAAACAGAGGTGGAGATGCACCGTCTCTTCAGCCACCCCAACATCCTGGGCCTGGCAGGGCACACCTTCATAGAGAGGGGGGGCAAGAGTGAGGCCTGGATACTGCTGCCCTACGTTCAGGTACGCGTACGTGTGTGCATGTCTATGTACTCACGCCTGTATGTGTGTATTAGAGCCTGGCTGTTTTTTTTGGGGGGGGGACAAAAGTTGCCGATATACTGTTTTACAGCGTGGAAATGAAAAAGTGTGTATGTATGCGTCTTTGTATTCACGCCTGGGTGTGGGTCCTCCTACAGAAGGGCAGTCTGTGGTCAGTGCTAGAGAAGCTGAGGGACAAGGGCAGCTTCATGCCAGAGAGACGCATCCTGAAGGTCCTACAGGGCATCTGTTCTGGACTGAAGGCCATGCATGACAGAGGCTACGCACACAGGTACAGGCTGCTACTGCTAACACACACACACACACACACACACACACACACACACACACACACACACACACACACACACGATTATGGTTGGTGGTTCAAATTAGAATGAGGCTCTCTATCTCTCCCTCTCTTTATCTCTACCGCTCTCCTCTCAATCAGAGATCTGAAGCCTACCAATGTACTCCTAGAGGAGGATGACAGGCCGCTGCTGATGGACCTGGGTTCTATGAACCGCTCCAGGATGGAGGTCAAGGGGACCAGGGAGGCCATGACAGTACAGGACTGGGCAGCTCAGAGGTGTACTATATCGTACCGCGCCCCTGAGCTCTTTAACGTGGAGAGCCACTGCGTCATCGATGACCGTACAGACATTTGGGTAACGCACACTAGAGTACTACCCCCCCCCCCCTTCTCACTTTAGTTTGGTCGGTGGAAACTGTCAGTATTGTACAAGCAATATAACATAGACCAATTTGTCATAACAGAGATTGTCTTTACCATTGGACTGTGCGATGCTGTTTTGACTCCAGCCATGTAGTCAACATGTTGGGCTCCAGTTAGATTGCTATCTCTCTGTCTCCATCATGCCTGGTGTTTGTTGACCTTGTAGAGACAGTATTCTCTCTCTCTTTCTCTCCAGTCTCTGGGCTGTGTACTGTACAGCATGATGTTCCTGGAGGGGCCCTATGACATGGTGTTCCAGAAGGGAGACAGTGTGGCCCTTGCTGTACAGAACCCAGTTACCATCCCTCAGCCATGCAGGTCAGTCAGTCCCTCTGGCAAGCTAACTCTAACCCTAACCCAGTTACCATCCCTCAGCCCTGCAGGTCAGTCAGTCCCTCTGGCAAGCTAACTCTAACCCAGTTAACATCCCTCAGCCCTGCAGGTCAGTCAGTCCCCCTGGCAAGCTAACTCTAACCCTAACCCAGTTACCATCCCTCAGCCCTGCAGGTCAGTCAGTCCCCCTGGCAAGCTAACTCTAACCCAGTTACCATCCCTCAGCCCTGCAGGTCAGTCAGTCCCCATGGGAAGCTAACTCTAACCCTAACCCAGTTACCATCCCTCAGCCATGCAGGTCAGTCAGTCCCCTGGCTAGTCAACCCCTAGTTACTCTTCAATCCATCACCCTCTCAGCTTTCAAGGCTAACAAACTAGAATTTATTGATTCCAAATAGGCACTCCTGCAGATCTAAAAGGATTGGATAGATTTAAGCATTTTTCATCTAGCCTTTTCATAGGTTGTATGGAATTTATACAATTTACAGTATGTATTTTTTCTCAAGTTACTCTGGAAGTTTCTCAGTATATATATTTGTTATTCTGGTAGTTTCTCAGTATACAGTTGAAGTCGGAAGTTTACATACACTTAGGTTAGAGTCATTCAAACTCGTTTTTCAACCACTCCACACATTTCTTGGTAACAAACTATAGTTTTGGCAAGTCGATTAGGACATCTACTTTATGTATGACACAAGTCATTTTTCCAAAAATTGTTTACAGACAGATTATTTCACTTATAATTCACTGTATCGCAATTCCAGTGGGTCAGAAGTTTACATCCACTAAGTTGACTGTACCTTTAAACAGCTTGGAAAATTCCAGAAAATGATGTCATGGCTTTAGAAGCTTCTGATAGACTAATTGACATAATTTGAGTCAATTGGAGGTGTACCTGTGGATGTATTTCAAGGCCTACCTTCAAACTCGGTGCCTCTTTGCTTGACATCATAGGAAAATCAGAAGAAATCAGCCTAGACCTCTACAAGTCTGATTCATCCTTGGGAGCAATTTCCAAGGATTGCAGTCCAAAGAACACCATCCCAACCGTGAAGCACGGGGTGGCAGCATCATGTTGTGGGGGTGCTTTGCTGCAGGAAGGACTGGTACACTTCACAAAATAGATGTCATCGTGAGGAAGGAAAATTATGTGGATATATTGAAGCAACATCTCAAGACATAAGCTATTTTGCCACAACTTTGGAAGTCTGCTTGGGGTCATTGTCCATTTGGAAGACCCATTAGCGACCAAGCTTTGACTTCCTGACTGAAGGACAACAAAGTCAAGGTATTGGAGTGGCTATCACAAAGCCCTGACCTCAATCCTATAGAAAATTTGTGGGCAGAACTGAAAAAGCGTGTGCGAGAAAGGAGGCCTACAAACCTGACTCAGTTACACCAGCTCTGTCTGGAGGAATGGGCCAAAATTCACCGAACTTATTGTAGGAAGCTTGTGGAAGGCTACCCGCAATGTTTGGCCCAAGTTAAACAATTTAAAGGCAATGCTACCAAATACTAATTGAGTGTATGTAAACTTCTGACCCACTGGGAATGTGACGAAAGAAATAAAAGCTGAAATAAATAATTCTCTCTACTATTATTATGACATTTCACATTCTTAAAATAAAGTGGTGATCCTAACTGACCTAAAACAGGGAATTTTTATTAGGATTAAATGTCAGGAATTGTGGAAAACTGAGTTTAAATGTATTTGGCTAAGGTGTATGTAAACGTCCGACTTTAACTGTATATATTTCTTCTGCAGTTATTCTGGTAGTTTCTTAGTTTTTATTTGTTCTCCAGTTATTCTGGTAGTTTCTCAGTATACACTGCATTGGGAAATTTTTCAGACCCCTTGACTTTTTCCACATTTTGTTTCGTTACAGCCATATTCTATAATGGATAAAATTGCAACCCCCCCCCCCCCCCCATCAATCTACACACGATACCTCATAATGACAAAGTAAAAACAGATTTTTAGACGTTTTTCAAAAGTTTTTTTTTTTTTTTTTTAAGAAAGAAAGTGATGTCACATTTACATAAGTATTCAGGCCCTTTACTCAGGATTTTGTTGAAGCACCGTTGGCAGTGATTTAAAGCCTCAAGTCTTCTTGGGTATGACGCTACAAGCTTGGCACACCTGTATTTGGGGAGTTTCTCCCATTCTTCTCTGCAGATCCTCTCAAGCTCTATCAGATTGGATTGGGAGCGTTGCTGCACAGCTATTTTCAGGTCTCTCCAGAGATGTTCGATCGGGTTTAAGTCCGGGCTCTGGCTGGGCCACTCAAGGACATTCGGAGACTTGTCCCGAAGCCACTCTTGCATTGTCTTGGCTGTGTGCTTTAGATTGTTGTCCTGTTGGAAGGTGAACCTTCACCCCATCTGAGGTCCTGAGCGATCTGGAGCAGCTTTACATCAAGGGTCTCTCTGTACTTTGCTCCGTTCATCTTTCCCTCGATCCTGACTAGTCTCCCAGTCCCTGATGATGAAAAATATCCCCACAGCATGATGCTGCCACCACCATGCTTCACCGTAGGGATGGTGCCAGGTTTCCTCCAGACGTGACACTTGGCATTCTGGTCAAAGAGTTCAATCATGGTTTCATCAGACCAGACAATCTTGTTTCTCATGTTCTGAGTCCTTTAGGTGCCTTTTGGTTAAGTCCAGGCGGGCTGTCATGTGCCTTTTACTGAGGAGTGGCTTCCACCTGGCTACTCAACCATCAAGGCCTGATTGGTGGAGTGCTGCAGAGAGGGTTATCCTTCTGGACCTTTCTCCCATCTTCATAGAGGAACTCTGGAGCTCTGTCAGACTACCGGGTTCTTGGTCACCTCCCTGACCATGGCCCTTCTCCCTCGATTGCTCATACTCTAGTAGTTTCTCAGTATATACACTGCTCAAAAAAATAAAGGGAACACTTAAACAACACAATGTAACTCCAAGTCAATGACACTTCTGTGAAATCAAACTGTCCACTTAGGAAGCCTGACTGCCAATAGGTACCGAGATGAGATCCTCAGACCCCTTGTGAAACCATATGCTGACACATGCACATTTGTGGCCTGCTGGAGGTCATTTTGCAGGGCTCTGGCAGTGCACCTCCTTGCACAAAGGCGGAGGTAGCGGTCCTGTTGCTGGGTTGTTGCCCTCCTACGGCCTCCTCCACGTCTCCTGATGTACTGGCCTGTCTCCTGGTAGCGCCTCCATGCTCTGGACACTACGCTGACAGACACAACAAACCTTTTTGCCACAGCTCGCATTGATGTGCCATCCTGGATGAACTGCACTACCTGAGCCACTTGTGTGGGTTGTAGACTCCGTCTCGTGCTACCACTAGAGTGAAAGCACCGCCAGCATTCAAAAGTGACCAAAACATCAGCCAGGAAGCATAGGAACTGAGAAGTGGTCTGTGGTCACCACCTGCAGAATCACTCCTTTTTTGGGGGTGTCTTGCTAATTGCCTATAATTTCCACCTTTTGTCTATTCCATTTGCACAACAGCATGTGAAATTTATTGTCAATCAGTGTTGCTTCCTAAGTGGACAGTTTGATTTCACAGAAGTGTCATTGACTTGGAGTTACATTGTGTTGTTTAAGTGTTCCCTTTATTTTTTTGAGCAGTGTATTTGTTCTCCCGTTGCTCTGGTAGTTTCTCAGTATGTATTTGTTCTCCGGTTACTCTGGTAGATTCTCAGTATATATTTGTTCTCCGGTTACTCTGGTAGATTCTCAGTATATATTTGTTCTCCGGTTACTCTGGTAGATTCTCAGTATATATTTGTTCTCCAGTTACTCTGGTAGTTTCTCAGTATATATTTGTTCTCCAGTTACTCTGGTAGTTTCTCAGTATGTATTTGTTCTCCGGTTACTCTGGTAGTTTCTCAGTGTCTTATGGGTGTTTTTGTTGTTCCCCTCCAGTTACTCTGAAAGCCTACAGAACCTGCTGAGCTCCATCATGGTGTCCAACCCCCAGGAAAGACCCGACGTCAACTGGATCCTGGACCAGATACAGGACATGACGTGTTCCAGCCCCAACACACAGACCAATATGGTATGATGCTCCTGATCGGGGAACTATGGCAAGCCTGGCTCCTCTCTGGTTCCCCTCTGGTTCCAACATCTGTGGGTGATGAACTTTGAACTTTATGACCTCTGGACTGTTGTAATGGCGACCCTGACCTCGTCGTTTTCCTCTAGTCTTAGAAGCTCAGGGGATCCTACCCCATACACACACACCCGCTATTCGGCAGTTGAAACCACATAGACTTATGTCACAGGTGTTCACTGTCCTCCATATGCATGTGCAACAATATGCTCCTACATAGTGTCGGTCAGCTCCACATCCAGCTCCCCTTGGGGAAATTGAGATTTGGGTGGAGCCATTTTATGACTGCTAGTGAATAGGAAACCCCATGGGTTAAACTATCATCAGACACTACGGTTGAAGGGGACACCGGACCAGGAAAAGGACCTATGGTAAATTCCAGACAGACGGTTTCCATGGAAATGTACTCGGCCATATCTTATATCAGCTTCAAAGGGATTTTAATAATAACTTGATTCCAGACCTGGGTTCAATACATTAGTATTTATTAAATACTTTTTCGGTGTATTTGAGTATTTTCAAATACACAGGCCAAATGTTATTTATTTATTTGAGTATTTGAATGGTTATTTGTAAAAACCAAATAGTCGACCAAATTGTATTTGAAAGTATTTTCAAATACTATTTTCAAATACCTGGGTTAAATGCATGGGAGTGTATTTGAGTGTTTTCAAATAGTTTCCAAGTGTATTTCCAAATACATTCCAATATTCATCTAATTGTTTTTTCAAATAAAGGTTATCTGAATGTATTGAAAAGCAATTGAAATACCTGAAATAGTATTTTGAACCCAGGTCTGATTGATTCATCCGTATCACATCTGAACTTCTTTCAAGTCCATCATAACTGTATTTATTTGTTATCACATAATGCTATACTGTAGCAGTTCTCTATTCTCCATTTGTGACACGTTCATTTAGGCCTGTATGTATTTGGCAATACCTCACATGATTCTGTTTTGAGTGTCAATAGGAAGATAAGTTCATCTGGTTTTAAGTCTCTCAGCAGGTTTTGCTCAGTTAACTCACTACAGTTGCTTGATAGGAACTTTTTAATGGTTGCTTTTTTAAAACTGTTATTTTTGTGTGCGTCTATTTAAGGAGCAATGATTTATTTGTCCATGTAAATGCTATATGAATATGTTCTAAATAAGCCAATGAAGTTGGAATGCAGGCGTTAATGATGATTTCAATGGAACAATGTAGAATGTACTGGAACTATAAATGGTGGTTGTTGGCTATTTTGGACTGTTTGTAGCCTAATTCAGCCCGTCCAGGAATTTGCGATATTGTGATAAAATAATAGGGAATTGCATAATACTGTTAATACAACACTGAAGGCTTTGCTTGTTTCTCATAAGATTGATGTTTTATAGGCATTTTTTAATTTATTTTTTATTTACATTTGTGGTACATCTTAATTTGTTCTGTATAAGAGGCCCTTTTCACATACTTTTAGAGTTGTCTGAGGGCCTGACTTTCTTGACGTTGTCATGTGGCTTTTATTCCACACGGGGGAGCCGTGTCCTACACGTTGGTCAAAGCAGAGGGAGTCGGGGTCTCAATGTTGTCTTACTTAGTTTGGCCAGACCTGTAGATCTGAGAGACTCACTCAGTATGTGAACATATGCAAAACCTCTACTCTGATAAACACCAGGGAATAAAATGGTACTGATTCTGATTGGTCCTTTCTCTTTTTGCTCCAATACATCCACATTCCATGATAACATTAGATTTGCCAATACCTACCTTTTCTGTTGATAAAAAGGGCAGGGCCAGCGGTTTTCATTGTAAATTAAAGTTCAATATTACAATTACATGTTTAAACTTTACTTATGGGATTGTTAGCAGTGAAGAAAGGAGGATGAGCGTGATGCCAGAGAGAACCAGAAGGTGCCGCTGGAAGCTCAATGACAGAGGCATGGATAATGTGCAGAGTGCAGGCCAGATAACCTTTAGCTTGTAGCTGTGTACACAGCCCTATACATTGCTTTAAGTGTGTACGCACAGCCACAGTCTTGGATGGGCTGTGTGTGCGGACTACAAGGTATGAAACAATTATCAGATACTGTTTACTGCGCCTGGATTTACAGCCCTGTGGATCACGAGGGTCAAAGTGACGTCGTACCTCACTCCTCGTCCTAATCAATCTCAGACGGTCATAAACCTCACAGACATAACCCACAGCAGAAACGACTGACACAAGAAAACACACACACTAACACTAGAGGAATTCATTACACTTTAATTAACGTTTTCCCCAACCAAATACACCCCCATACAGGAGGTCGGCCCACCCAT
>NW_026600232.1:73145-94201 GCF_029448725.1 Salvelinus fontinalis
TGGATTGTGGTTGTTGTGGATGGCTGTTCACAAATCTAAATGTGTATTTGAACCCAATAATGATTGAATGCAAGAAGTTTGAGCTAACTATCCATCATTGTTTTTGAAACCAGTGGACAGCCAGTGAAAAATGTGCTCTTGCAACAGCTGTACAGTGCGGATCCCAGCCTATGTAATAAAAGTGTGGCTTTTATTTCTCAATCTAGTTCATGCTGATACATTTTTTTAATCCATAGGCCTAATGGACACATGTTCAAACTCGTACACTTTTGATAGACTTAAAGGGGCAATCTATATCCATTTCTGGACTTCTAAAGCTGTCATGAAGGCAAATGGAGGCTACTGAAGAATCTCAAATATAAAATATATTTTGATTTGTTTAACACTTTTTGGTTAGTACATGATTCCATATGTGTTATTTCATAGTGTTGATGTCTTCATTATTATTCTACAATGTAGAAAATAATAAAAATAAAGAAAAGCCCTTGAATTAGAAGGTGTGTCCAGACTTTTGACTGGTGCTGTATATCCATTGATTCTTGAAGAATATAACTTATAAATGTCTCATGAGCTTAGTTCAACTGTCAAACTCCATGTGAAAACAAAATATAAGCTTTTTTTTCTCCAATGTTTGCTAACATTGTCAATGTAAACAAACACTGTATAGCCTCATAACATGGTCTAAACAATACTTTTGATATCGTGGATAGTCAGTCCTTGTAGCTTTGTCTGTTAATCTGAGAGTGGTTACATTTCTCCAGGCCCATCCCTCAGCTTTTTACCAAAACAGAGGTGGGGTGACCGTTTTGTTATTGTTTCATCTGTGGATTATCAAGATATCAAAGTGTCACCAACAAAAAGTTTAACCATAGACCTACAGCAAATGCAGCATATGGCATTCGTTTTTCACATGTAAATAACACTTTTCAGTCGTGCTCAAAGCATTTATTTTTCAACTCGAATCAATGAGCCCAATCAGTTCTCCATGACAAGAAAATCATAAACAACATCAGTTACTTTTAGTGTAACATTTATTGGAATGACTGGAATTCTGATAGACTTTGGTTAATTATGTAAAGATATAATTGAATGTGTTATTATATGTAGTAGAAAGCGGTGGGTTAGAAGAAGCCTACATAACCAACCCATCAAGTAAAATGTAACATCCAAATATGGCCAGCTATGTACATTGATAACTAACTTTAACATTGATTTATCCTGCAACAGATGTGGTTCAATTGGTAACGTACATTTTTGTCTTCTAATGCCTCTTAAGGGGAAAGTAATCTAAAAGTAACTGAATGTAATCAGATTACGTTACTGAGTTTGGGTAATCCAAAGTTACTGATTACAATTTTGGACAGGTAACTAGTAACTGTAACGGATTACATTTATAAAATATCATACCTAACCCTGAACACACATACTGTATAGCCATGTTGCTCTCACACACACCAATACCAACACCGGTCGTTCATGTACAATTATTTTGCTCTTTAAAAATGTGACATATAGCTCATGAGACTATGTTGCAGCCTAAGAACAGACCAGAGTTCCATGTTTGGTTGATTCTCTGAAACAGATGTGTTAGAGCTGGGCTGGAACAAAAGCCTACACACCCGACCAGTAGTGGAGAGCGCAGGTTTAATTGGTGGATCAGGAGTTCATTTAAGCAGATTAGACGACATAGATGACAAGATACTCTAGCGGTGCACCGGTCGTTAGGGGCGACGGGGCGAGAGCCAATTAGCTGATTAAACCGCCCAGCACAGCCAACGTGCAGCAGGCTGAGGGGAGGGGCCTGGTGATTGATGGCTGAGGAGGTGGGAGGGGGAGTGTTTGTGTAGCTTGAATGAGTGAAATGTCTTCATCAATTTGGAGCTATTACCATGTCAAAAGGAGAGGATGGTGTTTAAAGGAGGAGAGGAGAGGAGAGGAGAGGAGGGGAGGACGAGAGGAGCAATGTGTGCCGATCTGTACACCCACGGCTGCTCTGCAGATGATCAATCTGATAAGCACACACACACGCACGCACACACACACACACACACACACACACACACACACACACACACACACACACACACACACACACACACACACACACACACACACACACACACACACACACACACACACACACACACACACACACACACACACACACACACACACACACACACACACACATACACACACACACACACACACACACATTGAATTGTCATTTTCATCATCATGATCATCATCATCATCATCACACACGCAAAAATCGAATCAAATGTTATTTGTCACAAGCCACTAACCAACAATGCAGTTTAAAAAATATGAATAAGAAATAAAATGAACAAGTAATTAAAGAGCAGCAGTAAAATAACAATAGCAAGACTATATACAGGGGGTAGCGGTACAGTCAATGTGCGGGGGCACCGGTTAGTTGAGATAATTGAGGTAATATGTACATGTAGGTAGAGTTATTAAAATGACTATGCATAAATAATAACAGAGAATAGCAGCGGTGGGGTGGGGGGGGGGGGGGGCAGTGCAAATAGTCTGGGTAGCCATTTGATTAGATGTTCAGGAGTCTTATGGCTTGGGGTAGAAGCTGTTTAGAAGCCTCTTGGACCTAGACTTGGCACTACGGTACCGCTTGCCGTGCGCTAGCGGAGAGAACAGTCTATGACAAGGGTGGCTGGATTCGTTGACAATTTTTAGGAACTTCCTCTGACATCGCCTGGTATAGAGGTTCTGGATGGCAGGAAGCTTGGCCCCAGTGATGTACTGGGCCATACGCACTACCTTCTGTAGTGCCTTGCTGTCGGAGGCCGAGCAGTTGCCACACCAAGCAGTGATGCAACCAGTCAGGATGCTTTTGATGGTGCAAGCTGTAGAACCTTTTGAAGATCTGAGGACCCATGCCAAATCTTTTCAGTCTCCTGAGGAGGAATAGATTTTTTCGTGCCCTCTTCATGACTGTCTTGGTGTGCTTGGACCATGCTAGTTTGTTGGTGATGTGGACATCAAGCCCCGGTCCTCCTTTTTCTGTAGTCCACAATCATCTCCTTTGTCTTGATCACGTTGAGGGAGAGGTTGTTATCCTGGCACCACACGGCCAGGTCTCTGACCTCCTCCCAATAGGCTGTCTCGTCGTTGCCGGTGATCAGGCCTACCACTGTTGTGTCATCGGCAAACTTAATGATGGTGTTGGAGTCGTGCCTGGCCGTGGAGTCATGAGTGAACAGGGAGCACAGGAGGGGACTGAGCACACACCTCTGAGGGGTCCCTGTGTTGAAGATCAGCGTGGGAAAGGGCAGTGTGGAGCGCAATAGAGATTGCATCATCTGTAGATCTGTTAGGGCGGTATGCAAATTGGAGTGGGTCTATGGTTCTGGGATAATGGTGTTGATGTGAGCCAAGACCAGCATTTCAACGCACTTCATGGCTACAGACGTGAGTGCTACGGGTTGTTAGTCATTGAGGCAGGTTACCTTAGTGTTCTTGGGCACAGGGACTATGATGTTCTGCTTAAAACATGTTGGTATTACAGACTCGGTCAGGGAGAGTTTGAAAATGTCACGGAAGACATTTGCCAGTTGGCCAGCGCATGCACGCAGTACACATCCTGGTAATACGTCTGTCCCTGCGGCCTTGTGAATGTTGACCTGTTTAAAGGTCTTACTCACATCAGCTGCGGAGAGCGTGATCACACAGTCATCCGGAACAGCTGGTGCTCTCATGCATGTTTCCGTGTTATTTGCCTTGAAGCGAGCATAGAAGTAGTTTAGCTCGTCTGGTAGGCTCGTGTCACTGGGAAGTTCTCGGCTTTGCTTCCCTTTGTAATCTGTAATGGTTTGCAAGCCCTGCCACATCCGACGAGCGTCAGAGCCAATACACACACTTATATAAATGTACATTCAGTCATTTAGTAGATGCTCTTATCCAGAGCGACTTGCAGTAGTGAGTGCAGACATGTTCATACTACTAAATCTACTTAAACACTTCCACACACACACACACACACACACACACACACACACACACACACACACACACACACACACACACACACACACACACACACACACACACACACACACACACACACACACACACACACACACACACACACACACACACACACACACACACACTGTGCGTCCTGGCCCCGCCCGGGCGGGCCCCTTTACCGTAAGCCTGTTTAATTTTCCTGAAATAGGGCTGTGACAGCTCAGTCATGCTGATGAGATGGGCTGAGGAGAGTGGCAGCCTGTCAGAGTCTGTCTCATCTGTCTCCATACTGCTGACCAGCCTCTCCTCATCTCCTCAGCCCTGTCAAATCATCACACACACTCTCACCACCGCATCTCTGTCCTCACTTACACACTTTACAATAGAGAACCTTGGCTAATCTACAGAGACGCGTGTGTGTGTGTGGGGGGGGGGGGGGGGGGGTGTTGGGGTGTGTGTGCGTGCGTGCGTGCAGTCACATATGTGTGTGCATGTGCGTGCGTACTAGTGTGTGTGTGTGTGTGCGTGTGTGTGCGTGTGTGTGTGTGTGAGGACTAAAGCAATAACTGAGAGCTGTTTTTTATTTCACCTCTAGTGATTGTTATGGGTCCCTCTATCACCTGACCTGGATCAATTATGCTAATTGGATACTGCAGTGACACCATAAGGTTGTAGGAATTGTAGAGAGAGAGAGAGAGAGAGAGACAAAGAGAGCGAAAGGGAGAGAGAGAAAGGAGAGGGAAAGGGAGAAGGGTGAAGGAAAGAAGGAAGCGAGAGAGGGGTGAAGGAGATGAGGGGGAAACAGCCTGTTTGAGGATTGCATATTACTTAGGACATATTGAAGCACGGTATAGAACATTACTGATGTCATTTCCACCTGTCAGTCATGTCTGAATGCCGATAAACCCACAACCATTACGTAAATGAGATGTTGACGGCACCGTCTCTGTCTGCATAGCCATATACACACGCCACAGAGCTGGGACCAACACTTGTCTGTTATTTCAGGTCCAGATCATAGAAGTGTAACAAGTAGTCAGCCTCTTAAAAAAGGTGATTGTGACCCCGTGGGGTTACAAAGGTGATCGTGACCCCGTGGGGTTACAAAGGTGATCATGACCCTGTGGGGTTACAAAGGTGATCGTGACCCCGTGGGGTTACAAAGGTGATCGTGACCCCGTGGGGTTACAAAGGTGATCGTGACCCCGTGGGGTTACAAAGGTGATCGTGACCCCGTGGGGTTACAAAGGTGATCGTGACCCCGTGGGGTTACAAAGGTGATCGTGACCCCGTGGGGTTACAAAGGTGATCGTGACCCCGTGGGGTTACAAAGGTGATCATGAACCTGTGGGGTTACAAAGGTGATCGTGACCCCATAGGGTTACTAAGGTGATTGTGGCCCAATAGGGTTACTAAGGTGATCGTGACCCCAAAGAGTTAATACGGTGATCGTGACCCCGTAAGGTTAATAAAGCGATTGTGACCCCATAGGGTTAATAAAGCGATTGTGACCCCATAGGGTTAATAAAATAGGGTCCTACGGTGATCGTGACCCCGTAGAGTTAATAAAGCGATTGTGACCCCATAGGTGTTAATAAAGCAATTGTGACTCCGTAGGGTTAATTTAGTGATTGTGACCCAATAGGGTTATTAAGGTGATTGTGACCCAATAGGGTTACTAAGGTGATTGTGACCCAATAGGGTTACTAAGGTGATTGTGAGCCCGTTGGGTTAATAAAGTGATTGTGACCCAATGGGGTTACAAAGGTAATTGTGATCTAATAGGGTCACTAAGGTGATTGTGAGCCCGTAGGGTTAACATTGTGACCCCGTGGGGTTAATAAAGTGATTGTGACCCACATCATTTTCCTTTTCTCATTTTGAAATAATAGAGACTCATGAATGAGAGGGCGAGTGTGTGTTGAAGACAGAAAGACAGAAACAGAAAGACAGAGACAGAAAGACAGAGAAATAAAGACAGAGAGAGACAGAAAGACAAAGAGAGACAGAAAAACAAAGAGAGACAGAGAGACAGAGAGAGAGACAGAGACAGAAAGACAGAGAGAGACAGAAAGAGAGAGACCGAAAGACAGAGAGAGGCAGAGAGAGAGAGAGACAGAAAGACAGAGACAGAAAGACAGAGAGAGAGACAGAAAGAGAGAGAGACAGAAATACAGAGAGAGAGAGAGAGAGAGAGAGAGAGAGAGAGAGAGAGAGAGAGAGAGAGAGAGAGAGAGAGAAAGACAGAGAGAGACAGAAAGAGAGAGACAGAAAGAGAGAGAGACCGAAAGAGAGAGAGACCGAAAGAGAGAGAAAGACAGAGAGAGAGCGAGAGAGAGAAAGAGAGAGCGAAACACAAAGAGAGAGAGAAACACAAAGAAAGAGAGAGACAGAAAGTGTGAGAGACATGAGAACATTGGACATAGTATATAACTTATAGTTTAGTTATGTTCAAACAGAGCATGGAGCCACTCTGAATAGGCCCTGCAACAGCCTGGAACTAGATTATTAATGACAGTCTGCTCTTTTATACTGTCCCCCAGATGGATGTCAACGGCTTAGTCCCCCTTTGAATCCGGATCTATGGCACAAAAGCTTGCAACATGGCGCCGTGCCAATTTACACACTCACAGAGCTCAAATGCCACTCGTTCTAACAGTATGCATATTCATTACAGTTAACTACAAAACCAGGAAATACATTAGCTGCAAGTCAGCATTACACTCAATTGTCTATTTAGATCTTGCTTGAAAAGGTCAACTACTAGTTAAATACATTAAATACAGTATACGTAGGTACTTAAAGGGAGGAAAAGAACACAATCATATGTCAATTAGATCAAACAGTCAAACACTGGATGTGAATAGGATTAGTTAGCGGCTTTGAGGTGTCAGTGGTAATTTGTGTATATTCTCCTGGTCAAAGAGCAACTGGATTGACTCATAGGCCTTTGTACATACTTAGTATTGGGTCACGCCAGGTGTATAGCGGTTAAGAATACGATTATGAATGTTTCCTTCATCCTTGTTCTCCGCCTTTAATTGGGCAATCCGGGATTGGTACGTTATTTTTTTACTTTAAAGTGATTGATATAGCATATACTGCAGCCATGGATTGTTGAAGAATATAACTTATTAAAGCCTCATGAGGTTAGTTCAACTGTCCAACCCACCAGAACCCTAAATATAAGCCTGTTTTACTCTATGTACAATCGTGGCCAAAAGTTTTGAGAATGACACAAATATTAATTTCCACAAAGTTTGCTGCTTCAATGTCTTTAGATATTTTTGTCAGATGTTACTATGGAATACTGAAGTATAATTACAAGCATTTCATAAGTGTCAAAGGCTTCTATTGACAATTACATGAAGTTGATGCAAAGAAGTTGATGCAAAGAATATTTGCAGTGTTGACCCTTCTTTTTCAAGACCTCTGCAATCCGCCCTGGCATGCTGTCATTTAACTTCTGGGCCACATCCTGACTGATGGCAGCCCATTCTTGCATAATCAATGCTTGGAGTTTGTCAGAATTTGTGGGGTTTTGTTTGTCCACCCGCCTCCACCCGCCACAAGTTCTCAATGGGATTAAGGTCTGGGGAGTTTCCTGGCCATGGACCCAAAATATCTATGTTTTGTTCCCCGAGCCACTTAGTTATCACTTTGCCTTATGGCAAGGTGCTCCATCATGCTGGAAAAGGCATTGTTCGTCACCAAACTGTTCCTGGATGGTTGGGAGAAGTTGCTCTCGGAGGATGTGTTGGTACCATTCTTTATTCATGGCTGTGTTCTTAGGCAAAATTGTGAGTGAGCCCACTCCCTTGGCTGAGAAGCAACCCCACACATGAATGGTCTCAGGATGCTTTACTGTTGGCACGACACAGGACTGATGGTAGCGCTCACCTTGTCTTCTCCGGACAAGCTTTTTTCTGGATGTCCCAAACAATCGGAAAGGGGATTTATCAGAGAAAATTACTTTACCCCAGTCCTCTGCAGTCCAATCCCTGTACCTTTTGCAGAATATCTGTCTGTCCCTTATGTTTCTCCTGTAGAGAAATGGCTTCTTTGCTGCCCTTCTTGACACCAGGCCATCCTCCAAAAGTATTTGCCTCACTGTGCGTGCAGATGCACTCACACCTGCCTGCTGCCATTCCTGAGCAAGGTCTGTACTGGTGGTTCCCCGATCCCGCAGCTGAATCTACTTTAGGAGACGGTCCTGACGCTTGCTGGACTTTCTTGGGCGCCCTGAAGCCTTCTTCACAACAATTGAACCGCTCTCAGTGAAGTTGTTGATGATCCGATAAATGGTTGAGCTAGGTGCAATCTTACTGGCAGCAATATCCTTGCCTGTGAAGCCCTTTTTGTGCAAAGCAATGATGACGGCACATGTTTCCTTCCAGGTAACCATGTTTGACGAGGAAGAACAATGATTCCAAGCACCACCCTCCTTTTGAAGCTTCCAGTCTGTTATACGAACTCAATCAGCATGACAGAGTGATCTCCAGCCTTGTCCTCATCAACACTCACACCTGTGTTAACGAGAGAATCACTGACATGATGTCAGCTGGTCCTTTTGTGGCAGGGCTGAAATGCAGTGGAAATGTTTTTTGGGGATTCAGTTAATTTGCAAGGCAAAGAGGGACTTTGCAATTAATTGCAATTCATCTGATCACTCTTCATAACATTCTGGAGTATTTGCGAATTGCCATCATACAAACTGAGGCAGCAGACTTTGTGAAAATTATGTGAAAAAAAATATGTGTCATACTCAAAACTTTTGGCCACGACTGTAATTGTAAACAAACATGGTTAAGTTTCAAAACATGGTTAAAACTGTATTTGATAACATGTACGGTTAGTCCTTGCATCCATAGCTCTGTCTTACATAAAACAAGTGGATGGGTGGCCAATTACAGTTACACCTTTGAGGATTGTACATTGACATTTGGGATTATAACACTGCAAAAATTTATTTGGAAAATCCAACCAACCATTGCGTTCACCTTTTCAGTTGCCAAGGAGATAATAATAGTTCTAAATCCATATCATCATCCACTGAGTCTCTCAGTCTCACCTTGTCCTGCCTTGTGCTGGTCTACAGTGCAGAGGTGGGTGATCCAGGGGGAGAGGTGGACTGGTTGTCTCTTGTGTGCAGGGAGGGGCTGCCGTTGGGGGTGGTGAGTGGTTTAATTAGAGCGAGTGCCTGGTCTCCGCCTGGTCCCTCGTTCACATTACAACATGCTGCCAGGGGTTAACTGGACTGATAAATGGGCCCTGACACACACACACACACACACACACACACACACACACACACACACACACACACACACACACACACACACACACACACACACACACACACACACACACACACACACACACACACACACACACACACACACACACACACACACACTCACACACACACATACACATACACATACATACAGAATACGAATACATCTGTTTAATCAAACGACCCTCACACTCTCACTCATGCATCCATACACTACAGTCAGAGACGTGTACACACATACACACACACACACTTTTACCTGGTCCTCTGTGGTCAGCCTGTAAGACGATAATTGAAAGATGCCCAAACGAGCGCTCGTTAAGTCCCTGATTGGGTAGCAGCCTTACTGACCCCGGCCCAGCGCCGTGACATCTGGTGACTGGGAGTAAAAGTGGAACTACCGTCTCCATTAGGTTTGAGTGTCTGCATCTGTCTAGGATAACTCTCTCACCTCATCTCTCTCCTACTAATCAGACTTCATGTTCTTTTCCGTTGACACTACAGAATTCAAATGTTAATACTTTTAGGAACCTTTGTCTTGCTTACATTATAATATATTGGAATACATTTTTAGCGTAAATCATGAAATGAAAACAGAACGATCCCTTGCTCTGGTTGCGAGGATTTGTTTGTGAGTGCATGCGTGTGTGTGCGTATGTGTGTGTGCGTACGTGTGTGTGTTCATGTGTGTTACAGAGACGTGCCACTAGTGTGTGTTTCTTCATAAATCATGTGTCTTAATCAAAGGAGGCCTGGGCCATTAATAACTCTGTGTGGTTGGCCTGACGACAGAACACAATGTAGCATAATGGAACTATTTATTCCATAATGCTGCATTGTCACTGCAGCCACCAGAAAGGGGACAGAGGGAGGAGGGGAGGGGAGGGGGAGAGGGGAGGGAAGAGGGGAGGGGAGAGGGGAGAGAAAGGAAAGAGCGACAGGGGAGAGGGAGAGTGAGGTAGAGGAGAAGAGGGGAGAGAAAAGGGGTGGAACGATAAGTTAGGGTTATGATGGGGAGAGAAATAGATGGAGCAAAAGTGAGAGAGAGGGGTGAGGAACGAGTGGGAGGAAAATCAAACACAAGGTTGGGGTTTGAGGTGTGGGATGAGAGCACAAGGTTGGGGTTTGAGGTGAGGGATGAGAGCACAAGGTTGGGGTTTGAGGTGAGGGATGAGAGCACAAGGTTGGGGTTTGAGGTGTGGGATGAGAGCACAAGGTTGGGGTTTGAGGTGTGGGATGAGAGCAGAAGGTTGGGGTTTGAGGTGTGGGATGAGAGCACAAGGTTGGGGTTTGAGGTGTGGGATGAGAGCACAAGGTTTGGGTTTGAGGTGTGGGATGAGAGCACAAGGTTTGGGTTTGAGGTGAGGGATGAGAGCACAAGGTTGGGGTTTGAGTTGTGGGATGAGAGCACAAGGTTGGGGTTTGAGTTGTGGGATGAGAGCACAAGGTTGGGGTTTGAGGTGAGGGATGAGAGCACAAGGTTGGGGTTTGAGGTGAGGGATGAGAGCACAAGGTTGGGGTTTGAGGTGTGGGATGAGAGCAAAAGGTTGGGGTTTGAGGTGTGGGCTGAGAGCAGAAGGTTGGGGTTTGAGGTGTGGGATGAGAGCACAAGGTTGGGGTTTGAGGTGTGGGATGAGAGCACAAGGTTTGGGTTTGAGGTGAGGGATGAGAGCACAAGGTTGGGGTTTGAGGTGTGGGATGAGAGCAGAAGGTTGGGGTTTGAGGTGTGGGATGAGAACACAGGGTTGGGCTTTGAGGTGTGGGATGAGAGCACAAGGTTGGGGTTTGAGGTGTGGGATGAGAGCAGAAGGTTGGGGTTTGAGGTGTGGGATGAGAGCACAAGGTTGGGGTTTGAGGTGTGGGATGAGAACACGAGGTTGGGGTTTGAGGTGTGGGATGAGAACACAAGGTTTGGGTTTGAGGTGAGGGATGAGAGCACAAGGTTGGGGTTTGAGGTGTGGGATGAGAACACAAGGTTGGGGTTTGAGGTGAGGGATGAGAGCACGAGGTTGGGGTTTGAGGGATGAGGGATGAGAGCACAAGGTTGGGGTTTGAGGGATGAGGGATGAGAACACGAGTTTGGGGTTTGAGGTGTGGGATGAGAACACAAGGTTTGGGTTTGAGGTGAGGGATGAGAGCACAAGGTTGGGGTTTGAGTTGTGGGATGAGAACACAAGGTAGGGGTTTGATGTGAGGGATGAGAGCAGAAGGTTGGGGTTTGAGGTGAGGGATGAGAACACGAGGTTGGGGTTTGAGGTGTGGGATGAGAACACGAGGTTGGGGTTTGAGGTGTGGGATGAGAGCACAAGGTTGGGGTTTGAGGTTAGGGATGAGAGCACAAGGTTGGGGTTTGAGGTGAGGGATGAGAACACAAGGTTGGGGTTTGAGGTGAGGGATGAGAGCACAAGGTTGGGGTTTGAGGTGAGGGATGAGAACACAAGGTTGGGGTTTGAGGTGAGGGATGAGCGCACAAGGTTGGGGTTTGAGGTGTGGGATGAGAACACAAGGTTGGGGTTTGAGGTGAGGGATGAGAGCACAAGGTTGGGGTTTGAGGTGAGGGAGGAGAACACAAGATTGGGGTTTGAGGTGAGGGATGAGAGCACAAGGTTGGGGTTTGAGGTGTGGGATGAGAACACAAGGTTGGGGTTTGAGGTGTGGGATGAGAGCACAAGGTTGGGGTTTGAGGTGAGGGATGAGAACACAAGGTTGGGGTTTGAGGTGAGGGATGAGAGCACAAGGTTGGGGTTTGAGGTGAGGGATGAGAACACAAGGTTGGGGTTTGAGGTGAGGGATGAGAGCAGAAGGTTGGGGTTTGAGGTGAGGGATGAGAACACAAGGTTGGGGTTTGAGGTGAGGGATGAGAACACAATGTTGGGGTTTGAGGTGAGGGATGAGAGCAGAAGGTTGGGGTTTGAGGTGTGGGATGAGAGCACAAGGTTGGGGTTTGAGGTGTGGGATGAGAACACAGGGTTGGGGTTTGAGGTGTGGGATGAGAGCACAAGGTTGGGGTTTGAGGTGTGGGATGAGAGCAGAAGGTTGGGGTTTGAGGTGTGGGATGAGAGCACAAGGTTGGGGTTTGAGGTGTGGGATGAGAACACGAGGTTGGGGTTTGAGGTGTGGGATGAGAACACAAGGTTTGGGTTTGAGGTGAGGGATGAGAGCACAAGGTTGGGGTTTGAGGTGTGGGATGAGAACACAAGGTTGGGGTTTGAGGTGAGGGATGAGACTACGAGGTTGGGGTTTGAGGGATGAGGGATGAGAGCACAAGGTTGGGGTTTGAGGGATGAGGGATGAGAACACGAGGTTGGGGTTTGAGGTGTGGGATGAGAACACAAGGTTTGGGTTTGAGGTGAGGGATGAGAGCACAAGGTTGGGGTTTGAGTTGTGGGATGAGAACACAAGGTTGGGGTTTGATGTGAGGGATGAGAGCAGAAGGTTGGGGTTTGAGGTGAGGGATGAGAACACGAGGTTGGGGTTTGAGGTGTGGGATGAGAGCACAAGGTTGGGGTTTGAGGTTAGGGATGAGAGCACAAGGTTGGGGTTTGAGGTGAGGGATGAGAACACAAGGTTGGGGTTTGAGGTGAGGGATGAGAACACAAGGTTGGGGTTTGAGGTGTGGGATGAGAGCACAAGGTTGGGGTTTGAGGTGTGGGATGAGAACACAAGGTTGGGGTTTGAGGTGAGGGATGAGAGCACAAGGTTGGGGTTTGAGGTGAGGGATGAGAACACAAGGTTGGGGTTTGAGGTGAGGGATGAGAGCACAAGGTTGGGGTTTGAGGTGTGGGATGAGAACACAAGGTTGGGGTTTGAGGTGTGGGATGAGAGCACAAGGTTGGGGTTTGAGGTGAGGGATGAGAACACAAGGTTGGGGTTTGAGTTGAGGGATGAGAGCAGAAGGTTGGGGTTTGAGGTGAGGGATGAGAACACAAGGTTGGGGTTTGAGGTGAGGGATGAGAACACAATGTTGGGGTTTGAGGTGAGGGATGAGAGCAGAAGGTTGGGGTTTGAGGTGTGGGATGAGAGCACAAGGTTGGGGTTTGAGGTGTGGGATGAGAGCAGAAGGTTGGGGTTTGAGGTGTGGGATGAGAGCAGAAGGTTGGGATTTGAGGTGTGGGATGAGAACACGAGGTTGGGGTTTGCGGTGAGGTATGAGAGCACAAGGTTGGGGTTTGAGGTGTGGGATGAGAGCAGAAGGTTGGGGTTTGAGGTGTGGGATGAGAACACGAGGTTGGGGTTTGAGGTGAGGGATGAGAGCAGAAGGTTGGGGTTTGAGGTGAGGGATGAGAGCACAAGGTTGGGGTTTGAGGTGTCGGATGAGAGCAGAAGGTTGGGGTTTGAGGTGTGGGATGAGGGCACAAGGTTGGGGTTTGAGGTGAGGGATGAGAGCACAAGGTTGGGGTTTGAGGTGAGGGATGAGAACACAAGGTTGGTGTTTGAGGTGTGGGATGAGAGCAGAAGGTTGGGGTTTGAGGTGAGGGATGAGAGCACAAGGTTGGGGTTTGAGGTGTGGGATGAGAGCAGAAGGTTGGGGTTTGAGGTGAGGGATGAGAGCAGAAGGTTGGGGTTTGAGGTGAGGGATGAGAGCACAAGGTTGGGGTTTGAGGTGAGGGATGAGAGCAGAAGGTTGGGGTTTGAGGTGTGGGATGAGAGCACAAGGTTGGGGTTTGAGGTGAGGGATGAGAGCACAAGGTTGGGGTTTGAGGTGAGGGATGAGAACACAAGGTTGGGGTTTGAGGTGTGGGATGAGAGCAGAAGGTTGGGGTTTGAGGTGTGGGATGAGAGCAGAAGGTTGGGGTTTGAGGTGAGGGATGAGAGAAAGAAGAAGGAGAGAAGGGTCAGAGAGCGACATAAGGAGAGTGAGCAGGACAGAGAGGTGGCAAGGGGAGGAGGGAGGCAAAAGGGGGGAGTACAGAGTTCTAATTAGCTATTGAAGTTTCATGTTGGGCGAGGAGCAGGACAGGGCGGGAGATAAATCGTCTATTGACAGCTGCAGCCTTTCAGCTTGTCACCAGGCCTGACAGAATGGGCAATTATAGGATTTCTAATTTCTCAGTTAGCTCCACTCCTCGCTCCGGTCCCGTCCTGCCCTGGCACCGCTGTGCTGGATCACTTCCTGAACAGAAACACATAGTAACACAACACCGGCTCGGCATGGACAGAGAGGAGAGGTGTAGTGAAGCTAGAGGTGACACAGGACAAATAGACATTAAATAGAGATTCAGCAGCCACAGGTAGTGACTGTTATAGCAGTGTTATAGAAGTGTTATAGAAGTGTTATAGCAGTGTTATAGAAGTATTATAGCAGTGTTATAGCAGTGTTATAGAAGTGTTATAGAAGTGTTATAGCAGTGTTATAGCAGTGTTATAGAAGTGTTATAGAAGTGTTATAGCAGTGTTATAGAAGTGTTATAGCAGTGTTATAGAAGTGTTATAGCAGTGTTATAGAAGTATTATAGCAGTGTTATAGCAGTGTTATAGAAGTGTTATAGAAGTGTTATAGCAGTGTTATAGAAGTGTTATAGCAGTTTTATAGAAGTGTTATAGCAGTGTTATAGAAGTGTTATAGCAGTGTTATAGCAGTGTTATAGAAGTGTTATAGCAGTGTTATAGCAGTGTTATAGAAGTGTTATAGCAGTGTTATAGCAGTGCCCTGTACTAGTCTTACCATAATAACATCTCCATCACTACCAGTGTGTCATATTTGCAGGTTGAATTCACGTTGGTTGACAATTCAATGAAATATCAACCAAATGTGGATGTTGGTCTGATGTCTTTGCCCCATGGGAGCTTTTGTTACTTACAGTCATTAACATATCATTGCTTTTCCAGTCTCCTTTAGTTAGATGGAGTGAGATGACCCTGTTGATTAAACCCACCTTCTGTTTCGGAGGAGGGGCCGCTCAGTTAAACCAATTAGACTCCAGCTCTGAGAAAGATGAGCTCATTGACCTTTCACCTTTTAAACAGGTCATCTTTTACAGGGAAGGAGGAAGGGTAGGGAGGGAGAGAGGAAGGGAGGGCAGAGGAATGACAGATATGTCAAGATTCATGAGGAGAACACACACACGTGCACACACACACAGTCAGATGGACAGCCTGTCTGAAGGGTTAATTAGGCATGGAGATGATTGGATCAGGAGCTGAGACACACTGTGACATCATCTATCATTGACCTCCAATAACAGACACTACATAAACATTACTCACGCTGGTATAGTCAGCCATTTTCCTCAGAATACACTTTAAGCAGTAGAGACCAAATGGGTTCAAGAGCATGTAGATGATAGACTCTACATCACATCATATCAGTTCTATATAATACATGTCTCTCTGACTCAGAATGTTCTGGAACGTTGGGCCATCCTGATCAGGGCCAAGGTCTCCTGATAACAGAATAGCAAAGTCACTGTGACCCAGTCTTGTCACAGCTAAGGTAATGTTACCCTCATTGATCAATTCAAAGTCACTGTGAGCCAGTCTTGTCACAGCTAAAATAATGTTACCCTCATCGATCAATTCAAAGTCACTGTGAGCCAGTCTTGTCACAGCTAAAGTAATGTTACCCTCATCGATCAATTCAAAGTCACTGTGAGCCAGTCTTGTCACAGCTAAGGTAATGTTACCCTCATCGATCAATTCAAAGCCATCACAAAAAGCGTCAAAGCCTTGATTTACCCATTCTACAATTTCATAGATCGACAAAACTTCACACTGGTCAACTATTGATAAACCAATTGATTAATCGATTGATTTTCTTCTTTTTTTACCCCTGTGATTCTCTACCCATTTTGAGATGGATTGAATATGAGGTGACACATTTGCTGGAATTGACAAAGTTAACACTAGCCAATGATTGGTTTGCTTTAGCCAATGAACAATATTTATCACTTTGAAGGACTCTTTCATCTACACCAGTAACCAATGTTCCCTCTAAATTGCGCACGTCCTCCAGGACTGCCACGCAAAATAAATGCCAGGCTGTGCAGAGGCGCAAGATATTGAACTTCACTGAGTTCGCCCCATTAGCCTGCACTTTATAGATCAATGTTCTGTGATTGAATCAACATTATATCAGCCCCTTTTCAATGCAACAAACCAAAACATGATTTTGTTGTAGGCAGAGTCAGAGCGCAAACGAGTAGAATTCTATTGGCAGGGGTAACTAACGAGTGGACGTTCAATCACCGGAGAGAGGATGCGCTTTTCATATCAGTTCAGATCAGTGCGCAGAGCCGCGGGTGTGCACATTTGTTGATATTCTTTGCTATTTAGCGCGTTATTAGCCCAGTTATAGATAAGTATAGGTCAGAAATGTGGAGTTACTGCTCCCTACAAGAGCACAAACCCTGTAGGTTTCATTTGAAGCTGTCTTTAAAAATCCAGTCAGGTTAAACGTTTATGTCTTAGTTAAAGGGACAGTGTTGTATTTTGAGACAGACTTGAATATGCAATAATGCCAATAGGCAGAGGGGTAGTCTACATTGTCTAATTCTCTGTATGGTAAAAACAATTCATTTTATTTTGTAAAGTGATCTCTTGCATCATACAACACAATACAATGCAATGTAAAGTCACCTATTCGGCCCATGGTGTTACAGACCAAGTAAAAAATTATTAAACAATGTCAAGCCCTTCATAATGTTTTTAAAAGTCTCAAGCAATGCAGGCCTGCATTAAACACCACATACTGTAGCCTATATCATAAAAATCAAAAGTTATATCCATGTAAAAATGTTATGGGATTTGCTCCTTTGGTTTTGTTGGTAGGCCTACATTATGCTCCAATCCCCAGAATAGCCTATTGGCTACTGTCTAAAACTGTAAGGGTGCAGACTATTGGCTACTGTCTAAAACTGTAAGTGTACAGACTATTGGCTACTGTCTTAAACTTTAAGGGTACAGACTATTGGCTACTGTCTAAAACTGTAAGGGTACAGACTATTGGCTACTGTCTAAAACTGTAAGGGTACAGACTATTGGCTACTGTCTAAAACTGTAAGGGTACAGACTATTGGCTACTGTCTAAAACTGTAAGGGTACAGACTATTGGCTACTGTCTAAAACTGTAAGGGTACAGACTATTGGCTACTGTCTAAAACTGTAAGGGTACAGACTATTGGCTACTGTCTAAAACTGTAAGGGTACAGACTATTGGCTACTGTCTAAAACTGTAAGGGTACAGACTATTGGCTACTGTCTTAAACTTTAAGGGTACAGACTATTGGCTACTGTCTAAAACTGTAAGGGTACAGACTATTGGCTACTGTCTAAAACTGTAAGGGTACAGACTATTGGCTACTGTCTAAAACTGTAAGGGTACAGACTATTGGCTACTGTCTAAAACTGTAAGGGTACAGACTATTAGCTACTGTCTAAAACTGTAAGGGTACAGACTATTGGTTACTGTCTAAAACTGTAAGGGTACAGACTATTGGCTACTGTCTAAAACTGTAAGTGTACAGCCTCATTGTTTACTGTAAAGGTGCGCCGGAAGGTGCACAAAATTCTCACAACATTCAAGTTTTCACTCACAAGACCTAAAATTTGCTCAGTGCACCAAAAAATTGAGGGAACATTTTCCAGTAACCCTAACAGTTTGAACTGTGCTCCTATGCCTCTGGCACTCAGTGGCTAGATTAGATGAACTAGTTTGCGTAGTCCAAGGTGTGACAGATGTTCACGAATGACTCACTCAACTAGGTGTCTGTGTGTTTCTGTTTTAGGAGCACAAACACACACACACACACACACACACACACACACACACACACACTCCATTGTTGAGACATATTTTTATCTCTCCTGTCATCAAGTCATCTGGGGGTCAGCTCTATTGCCTTTGTTGTGGAGGAAGTTTTCAATTCGCTCTCGTCTTTAGAAGGAACGTGTGAACGAAACAATGACAGAATAGAGAGTCTGGGTGGCTCATTGTCCCATGTGTGTGTGTGTGTGTGTGTGTGTGTGTGTGTGTGTGTGTGTGTGTGTGTGTGTGTGTGTGTGTGTGTGTGTGTGTGTGTGTGTGTGTGTGTGTGTGTGTGTGCGTGCGTGCGTGCGTGCGTGCGTGCGTGCGTGTGGCGTGGGTGTGTTTGTGTGTGTCTTCAGTGTAGCCATCCAGCAAACCAGCTGCCAAGGCTTCCCAGAAATGAGATTTCATCATGACATAGATCTATGTTTTATTTGATGTCACTGACTCAACAGTAGACTGATACTCTGTCAAACTAATTAACAGTAATCATTTTCAATCATTGACAGAGGTTGAGACTTAGGTCTCTCTCTCTCAATTGAAGAGCTTTATTGGCCTGGGAAACACATGTTAACTTTGCCAAAGCAAGTGAAATAGACAAGAAACAAAAGGAAAATAAACAAGGGAAATAAACAATGATAATTTAACAGTGAACATTACACTCCCAAAAGTTTTTAAATAATAAAGACATTTCAAATGCTATAATATTACCAAAAAAGGAGCTATCTAGAACTTAAAAGGGTTCTTTGGCTGTCCCCATAGGATAACCCTTCGAAGAACCCTTTTTGGTTCCAGGTAGAACCCTTTTCACAGAGGGTTTTAACCTGGAACCTAAAAGGGTTTTTCTTTGGGGGTTGTAACCCTTTTGGAACCCTTTTTTCTTAGAGTGTATATTCAGTGTTGTAACACTGTGCAAATAGTTGAAAGGGAAAATAAATAAACAGCTTGTATTTACATGGTGTTTGTTCTTCACTAGTTGCCCTTTTCTCGTGGCAACAGGTCACAAATCTTGCTGCTGTGATGGAATACTGGTATTTCACCTAATAGATATGGGAGTTCATCAAGATTGGATTTGTTTTCAAATTCTTTGTGGGTCTGTGTAATCTGAGGGAAATATGTGTCTCTGATGGTCATACAGTTGGCAGGAGGTAAGGAATTGCAGTTTGGTTTCCACCTCATTTTGTGGGCAGTAGGCACATAGCCTGACTTCTCTACAGAGACAGGCCCGCCCGATGTCACCCTTTCTCAATCTCAATCTCTTCATTCAAAGACTCAATCATGGACACTCTTACTGACAGTTGTGGCTGCTTTGCACAATGTATTGTTGTCTCTACCTTCTTCCCCTTTGTGCTGTTGTCTGCGCCCAATAAAGTTTGTACCATGTTTTGTGCTGCTACCATGTTGTGCTGCTGCCATGTTGTGTTGCTACCATGTTGTTGTCATGTTGTGTTGTTACCATGCTGTGTTTTCATGTGTTGCTACCATGCTATGTTGTTGTCTTAGGTCTCTCTTTATGTAGTGTTGTGTTGTCTCTCTTGTCATGATGTGTGTTTTGTCCTATATTGATTTATTTTCTTATTAATCCCAGCCCCAGTCTCTGCAGGTGTCCTTTAGCCTTTTGGTAGGCCGTCATTGTAAATAAGAATTTGTTCTCAACTGATTTGCCTAGTTAAATAAAGGTTAAGAGAGTATATGCGCCTCTCGAGTGTGTGAGAGAGAGAATGAAACAGAGAACAAGTGAAGGAGATGGCGTTGCCGCGACGGAGATCTTCAAAGAGCTTGATGGTTCTCTCTATCCCTCCTAAGTGGTGAGATAATGCAGTGAGGAGAGGGATGGGGAGATACCAGGGTGAAAGTAATGATGTCTTATTGTGCCTGATAACAAGTGTTTATCTGCTATCAGTGCCGCTGCACACAATGGGGCCCTTGTATAGCGAGCAGTAAAATACACTGTTAGCTGGAAGAACCCATTAAACGGCCATAAAGATCACCAGCTGCCCTGATAGGCTGAAAGGAGCTTTTGTTACCTGGGAAAAAAACCCAGGAGAGACAGGAGAGAGGACGGCAGGAGAAAAGGAAGGAAGGCTAGAGGAAGGGAAGGAAGGAAGCAGATATGGGAGAATGGGAGGTAGTGTGGGCGAGAGGGAGGTAGTATAGGAGAGAGGGAGCTAGTGTGGGTGAGTGGGAGGTCGTGTGGGAGAGAGGGTGTCAGTGTGGGAGAGAGGGTGTCAGTGTGGGAGAGAGGGAGGTAGTGTGGGAGAGAGGGAGGTAGTGTGGGAGAGAGGGAGGTAGTGTGGGAGAGAGCGAGGTAGTGTGGGAGAGAGGGAGGTTGTCTGGGAGATAGGGAGGTAGTGTGGGAGAGAGGGAGGTAGTATGGGAGAGAGGGAGGTTGTCTGGGAGAGAGGGAGGTAGTGTGGGAGAGAGTGAGGTTGTCTGGGAGAGAGGGAGGTTGTCTGGGAGAGAGGGAGGTCGTGTGGGAGATAGAGAGGTAGTGTGGGAGAGAGGGAGGTAGTGTGGGAGAGAGGGAGGTAGTGTGGGAGAGAGGGAGGTAGTGTGGGAGAGGGGGAGGTAGTGTGGGAGAGGGGGAGGTAGTGTGGGAGAGAGGGAGGTAGTATGGGAGAGAGGGTGGTAGTGTGGGAGAGAGGGAGGTAGTATGGGAGAGAGTGAGGTTGTCTGGGAGAGAGCGAGGTAGTGTGGGAGAGAGGGAGGTAGTGTGGGAGAGAGGGAGGTAGTATGGGAGAGAGGGTGGTAGTGTGGGAGAGAGGGAGGTAGTGTGGGAGAGAGGGTGGTAGTGTGGGAGAGAGGGAGGTAGTGTGGGAGAGAGGGAGGTAGTGTGGGAGAGAGGGAGGTAGTGTGGGAGAGGGGGGGTAGTGTGGGAGAGAGGGAGGTAGTGTGGGAGAGAGGGAGGTATTGTGGGAGAGAGGGAGGTAGTATGGGAGAGAGGGAGGTAGTGTGGGAGAGAGGGAGGTAGTGTGGGAGAGAGGGGGGTAGTGTGGGAGAGAGGGGGGT